>NC_140916.1:814633-1114675 GCF_045865225.1 Trachurus japonicus | reverse complement strand
CCATCCATCCATCCATTGTCCGCCGCTTATCCGAGTCCGGGTCGCGGGGGCAGCAGTCGGAGCAGGGATCCCCAGACTTCCCTCTCCCCGGACACTTCCTCCAGCTCTTCCGGGGGGACCCCAAGGCGTTCCCAGGCCAGCCGAGTGACGTAGTCACTCCAGCGTGTCCTGGGTCTTCCTCGGGGCCTCCTCCCGGTGGGACATGCCCGGAACACCTCACGAGGGAGGCGTCCAGGGGGCATCCTATACAGGTGCCCGAGCCACCTCAGCTGGCTCCTCTCGATGTGGAGGAGCAGCGGCTCTACTCCGAGCTCCTCCCGGGTGACAGAGCTCCTCACCCTATCTCTAAGGGAGCGCCCCGCCACCCTGCGGAGGAAACTCATTTCGGCCGCTTGTATCCGGGATCCAGTTCTTTCGGTCATGACCCAGAGTTCATGACCATAGGTGAGGGTGGGAACGTAGATCGACCGGTTAATCGAGAGCTTTGCCTTTCGGCTCAGCTCCCTCTTCACCACGACGGACCGATACAATGACCGCATTACTGTGGCCGCCGCACCGATCCGCCTGTCGATCTCGCGCTCCGTTCTCCCATCACTCGTGAACAAGACCCCAAGATACTTAAACTCCTCCACCTGAGGCAGGAACTCTCCCCCGACCTGGAGGGTGCAAGCCACCTTTTTTCCGGTCGAGAACCATGGCCTCGGACTTAGAGGTGCTGATTCTCATCCCAGCTGCTTCACACTCGGCTGCAAACCGCCCCAGTGCATGCTGAAGGTCCTGGCTCGAGGGAGCCAACAAGACCACATCATCTGCAAAAAGCAGAGATGAAATCAAGTGGCTCCCGAACCGTACCCCCTCCGGCACTTGGCTGCGCCTAGAAATTCTGTCCATAAAAATAATGAACAGAACCGGTGACAAAGGGCAGCCCTGCCGGAGTCCAACACGCACCGGGAACAGGTCTGACTTACTGCCGGCAATGCGAACCAAGCTCCTGCTCCGGTCATACAGGGACCGTACAGCCCTCAGCAGAGGGCCTCCGACCCCATACTCTCGGAGCACCTCCCACAGGATGCCACGTGGGACACGGTCGAAAGCCTTCTCCAAGTCCACAAAACACATGTGGACTGGTTGGGCAAACTCCCATGCACCCTCGAGCACCCTGCGGAGGGTGTAGAGCTGGTCCAGCGTTCCACGGCCAGGGCGAAAACCGCATTGTTCCTCCTGAATCCGAGGTTCGACTATCGGCCGAATTCTCCTCTCCAGCACCCTGGAATAGACTTTCCCCGGGAGGCTGAGGAGTGTGATCCCCCGGTAGTTGGAACACACCCTCCGGTCCCCCTTTTTGAAGAGAGGGACCACCACCCCGGTCTGCCAGTCCAGAGGCACTGTCCCCGACTGCCACGCGATGCTGCAGAGGCGTGTCAGCCACGACAGCCCCGCAACATCCAGAGACTTGAGGTACTCAGGGCGGATCTCATCCACCCCCGGTGCCTTGCCACTGAGGAGCTTCCGGACTACCTCAGTGACTTCAGCTTGGGTGATGAATGAATCAACCTCTGAATCCTCAGCCTCTGCTTCCTCGACGGAAGGCGTGTCAGTGGGATTGAGGAGATCCTCGAAGTATTCCTTCCACCGCCCGACGATATCCCCCGTCGAGGTCAACAGCTCCCCTCCTCCACTGTAAACAGTGTTGGCGGAGCACTGCTTCCCCCTCCTGAGGCGCCGGATGGTTTGCCAGAATTTCCTCGAGGCCGACCGGTAGTCCTCCTCCATGGCCTCCCCGAACTTTTCCCAGACCCGAGTTTTTGCTTCCGTGACCGCCCGGGCCGCCGTCCGCTTGGCCTGCCGGTACCCGTCAGCTGCCTCGGGGGTCCCCCGAGCTAGCCAGGCTCGGTAGGACTCCTTCTTCAGCTTGACGGCATCCCTTACTTCCGGTGTCCACCACCGAGTTCGGGGATTGCCGCCGCGACAGGCGCCGGAGACCTTACGGCCGCAGCTCCAGACGGCCGCGTCAACAATGGAAGTAGAGAACATGGTCCATTCGGACTCAATGTCTCCAGCCTCCCTCGGAATCCGGTCAAAGCTCTCCCGGAGGTGGGAGTTGAAGACCTCCCTGACAGGGGATTCTGCTAGACGTTCCCAGCAGACCCTCACGATACGCTTGGGTCTGCCAAGTCTGACCAGCTTCCTCCCCTGCCAGCGGATCCAACTCACCACCAGGTGGTGATCAGTTGACAGCTCAGCCCCTCTCTTCACCCGAGTGTCCAAGACATACGGCCGGAGGTCAGATGACACGACTACAAAGTCGATCATTGACCTCCGGCCTAGGGTGTCCTGGTGCCACGTGCACTGATGGACACCCTTATGCTCGAACATGGTGTTTGTTATGGACAGACCGTGGCTAGCACAGAAGTCCAATAACAAAACACCGCTCGGGTTCAGATCGGGGAGGCCGTTCCTCCCAATCACACCTCTCCAGGTAACACTGTCGCTGCCCACGTGAGCGTTGAAGTCCCCCAACAGAACGATGGAGTCCCCAGTTGGGGCACTTTCCAGCACCCCTCCCAGGGCCTCCAGGAAGGCCGGGTACTCTGCCACGGCCGTTCGGCCCGTAGGCCGAAACGACAGTGAGAGACCTATCCCCGACCCGAAGGCGCAGGGAAGCGACCCTCTCGTTAAGTGGGGAGAACTCCAACACATGGCGGCTGAGCTGGGGAGCTATGAGCAAGCCCACACCAGCTCGCCGCCTCTCACCATGGGCAACTCCAGAGTGGAAGAGAGTCCAACCTCTCTCAAGGAGTTGGGTTCCAGAGCCCAGGCTGTGCGTGGAGGTGAGCCCGACTATCTCTAGTCGGTACCTCTCAGCCTCCCGCACGAGCTCAGGCTCTTTCCCCCCCAGCGAGGTGACATTCCATGTCCCTAAAGCCAGAGTTGTCGTCCGGGGATTGGGTCGCCGGGGCCCCCGCCCACGGCTGCCACCCAAAACACACGGCACCTGCCCCCTATGAACCCTCCCGCGGGTGGTGGGCCTACGGGAGGGCGGGCCCACGTCGCTCGTTCGGGCTGCGCCCGGCCGGGTCCCGTGGGCCAAGACCCGGCCACCAGACGCTCGCCTGCGAGCCCCGACCCCAGGCCTGGCTCCAGGGTGGGGCCCCGGTAACGCCAGTCCGGGCGACGTACACTTCCTTGCTGTTTTCTTCTTCCTGACATGTCATGTGATGAAAAAAGTATAGAAGACAGGAGCTATTACACATACTGGGACTGAACAAACAGTCTACAAGATCACCAAATAACATATGTTCACTAGGAAAATCACATGGCAGAAGCATCAGGCATCACTGTCATAATGCAATGTAATTTAAAGTAGAAAACAAAGATCAAGGAGGTGCCTAAACCGTCCTGAAAGTGGTGACAAAATTTTTTTTTAATATAGTACATCAGTTATCCACAGCAGTAAACAATAAAAAAATATTGAAAAAAATATATATTTTGTGCGGATTTTGCGCGGATGTCCACGGACTTATGTACGCCCGAGTATGTGGGGGGCCTTTAGTCAGAAATTTCAGACATTAAATAACCAACCTCCACTCCCTCCCCAACAAGGGTTAAGGCCCCCACATACTCGGGCGTACATGAGTCTGCGGACGTCCGCGCAAAGCTCAATATTTACGACCGCGTGGACTCCGCGTACGCGTACTCAGTGTCACACAATAGACAGCTCAGCGGGAAATCTTCACATCGACCTGTTTTTAATGTGACGCCGTACGCCCGACTATGAAACCTCAAACGTCCGCGGAGTCCACGCCAGAGTCCTGCACGGGTCCAGTTTTGGAAACCCGCGCCCGCCTCACCCGTGGGTTTTTAAGCCCGTGTCCCGACCCGTCACCCAGGATTATTTCTGACTTCAACCCGGATCCAACCCGCCCGTCAATATTAAGACCCACTGCCGTGAGATCGCCGTCATCACCGGCGAGGAGTATACGTACTCTTTAGAAAAATTAAAAAAGAAAAAGAGAGAGAGGGGAAAAAAAGCCGTACTCTTTCGCTATTACTATATACTATATACTATACTATAAATAATATACTATTTCCGGAATGGAGAATGATAGCGACGTAATTCTTTTTTTTAATGAAAGCAGGACACTTCAGCCTTTACATTGATCCCATCGGTGTGTTTGTAAGCTGAGGGGCGCATGGCGTCTGTCCGACTACCCATTTCTCCGACCATACATTTCTTTATTTTTGCGTCCATTAGTCCGACCTCCCATTTCTCCGACTTAAGTAGCCCTAACCCTCAACCTTACCCTAAACCTAACCTTAACACTGTAGAATGGGTAGTCGGAGAAATGAGCTGTCGGACTTTTGGGCAGTCGGACTGACGTATGCTCCCAGAAGCCGAGCAGTCAAGCCATGACAGGCTAAACTCCAGGGAAAGCTGTGAGCGGTCACACGAGCGGCCAGAGATTGTTTATTTACATCAAGATGGTTGCTATGCTCTGTTGTTGCCGTGTGTGATAAAAAAATGATTTGCTAGGCTGGTTCATGCAGCTGCGCGTGAGTTTTCCTCTGTAGGCCGACACACATTCACCCGCGTACCCACCTGCGTTCATTTGAGTTCCACCCGTGCCTGACACGGTACACCGTTGAACACCGTTTTTGCGGGGAACCCGTCGGATCCCCGACCCGATGACCCGACGACGACTCGGTCCACGCTGCTCACGGTACGCGCACAGTACGCCTGAGTATGTGGGGGCCTTTAGGAGCCCCATGGACCCCCTCACCTCATCCAGTGGGGTCACAGTGGAGGGGGGGTCCAGGAGCTCCTTGTCTCTTTTAAAATGGTCTTCAGGCAAAGAATATTGTGGCCCTCGTAATGTTGATGTCGTACGGGGGGAGTATCCCTTCATGATATATGAAGTGTTGTCCTTAATTTGGTGCTTGAATTCCTCGAAGAAGGTAACTTTTGTGACTGTCTTCCCATCTGATATGGCTGCCAACATGTTATGTTTTGTGATGTTGGGGACAGCCTCCCCCTCTCCAAATGTCCACCTGAGGACTTTAGCCTTCTCTTTGACCCCCACCACTTTTATATGGAGTGGTGGGCTGTCCGGCCTCTTTTCAGTCACATCCTTGATGCGTTTCATTCTGAAAGCAAAAGGCAAAAACATGCATTACCTACACAATACCTGCAGATGTTCAACGTTGCAGAGCACTTTTTTTTATTCAGATGCTAGACAGCCGCATCTACAGTTTAGGTCATGTTGCAAACTCTGATTAACCCCTCTGATCCCAAGCCTTCACACCATAATTAATACACATCAGGCTATAACAAACAACGTAGTAGTGTCAGTCCACAACCAAAACTCGTCTTGCTGCCTTGAATCTAATAAGCCCACATCATTTCTCACTACAAGTCATGAGCCGCAGGCACTCGTCGCGTGCACACTCACACACACACACACACACACACACACGTATCCAACAACAAAACAAGCGCAGCTGCGCACTTAATGAAAAGTAACCAACACAACAAAATGTTACAAAACTGACTCACATTAGTGGTCCTTGAACTTCCTGAAGACCAGTCTGCGTCGCCCATTTTTCTGGATGAATTCCTTGGCAATAGCAGTCATGTCCACTTGTGCCAGAACATCCCTGTGTATGTGGCTGCACATCAAGTCATTGAGCCTTCTCTGTGTCATAGTTGAACGCAGGTATGTTTTGATGCGGCGAAGTGTTGAGAAGGATCTTTCAGCTGATGCTGCAGTGACTGGGATGGTGAAAAACAGTTTCAGCAGTTTGTGCACTTCTGACCGTAGTTCTCTGGCCACAGGGACAGCATTCATTGCTTCACTTATAAGCCTTACTGATGTTTTTTCAGACTTGGTTTGAATCCCTGATGTTTTTATGGTGTCTGGCAACATGCTCAGCTGTGCACGCAGACTGTCGAAGTCAAAATCCTCTGCGTATAAGGACGTTACAGAAGACGGGAGTGTCACCTGTTTGCCAGAGGAGAGACAAGCAGCTTTTCCATATCCATCACAACCCTGAAGTCGCGCTGATCAAAACGACGACTCAGTTCATTATTGAGCAAGTCCAACACCTCAAAGTGTTGTTTTCTGTAATCACAAAATCTTCACGCACTGTGTATGTGTCATCCACCCAGCAAAGTACAGTTACAAGCTGTTCTTTGTTGTCTCTGGTTTCATCCGCGAGTATTGCGTAATATCCAAAATATCAAGTGAAGTCAGATGGATCATCGTTAAAATCCAGAGTCGCCCAATTGGGGGACTTGAAGACATGCATAACAATAACAGAGCCCCCACTGCACAATTATGAAAGAATATAGTCATATTATATGTCAAATTAGCAGAAGCTGGGCTACAACGTGTAAAAACCATGTTTATATGACCCAAACACTACTCAAACAAACAACTAGACATCAAACTTCATGAAGCAGCTCTGTGTGGACCCAGTCGCCACATTTCTGGCTCGTATACAACTGTACATTATGCAAAACACATCAGCCACCGCACATCAGGAACGAGCCGGATACTAACATTGGGGCGTTACATAGCAACCGCGGCTAACACAGCAGCTAGCAGCAGCACGGCAGAGGGAGAAGCCAACAACGAGGAAAGTCGAGCAAACACAGACGCTGCGTGGCCAAAACATGGTCGTACATTTGCTCTTACCTTTGCTGTTTTGCCGTGAAAAGGTTGTGTTATGGGTAAATCCACAATATTTCCAGTTGAACTCTGCCTAGTGTTTACATCTGAATCAGTCTGACCGCAATCCGACGGCTTTAGGACCCGGGGGAAGCCTGCACGGAGCCCACACAACCCCACGTTGGCCTGCACGTGGATCTGCTGATTCTGATTGGTTCATGGCTGGCTCATGGCAGAGCGATAGATATAACAGAGCGGGGACACTCCCATAGGACTCCGTTGTAAAAAATGTCAGGCCGACTTCCGGGTTATGGAGCCCTCAATAGTTCCAAACATTCCTCCCGCGGCGCTGGACCACGTCTGTTTCTATGGCTGCACAGCAAGAAACTACTGAGCTACGTTGATGAAATACTGACCAATTTTAAGGCATAAAGTGGTAATAATCTTTCCCAAGTACAGTAACCATGTTGACTTAACAAAATAAAAATTATAAGACTGATCGGTTCATTGAAAAACATTTATTTATTTACGTAACTGTGGTGATTTCAGTCCGTAGCCCAGAAGCAGCCCTGCTCACTTTTCATTCAAACAAACTAATGCCACTGCCACAGTTGTTAAATTTCATCAATGAGACCAACATTAATCTCTTCAAAATAATTTAACCAGCCAGCAGTAAACTTCTAAAAGCATGCGGATACGTTACTTGGCTCGTTTTCTCCGACGGGAGAACGGACGGTCGGCCCCATCAGCTCAGTAGAGCGGCTGCTGCTGCTGTGACAGCCGTTACCATGGTCCCCGGTCGGGGCTGTGACGACCGTTACCATGGTCCCCGGTCGGGGCTGTTCCTAACAATGAACTGACCACAGACTCTTGATTAAACGGTGACTTTCTTGCATGAACAAAATATTAAAACTGTGACGTGTTGACAGCGCTAAAGCCAGGTTTTGGCAGCTTTACTGCTGTGGCTCGGTTGCCGCGAAATGGCGATATCGATGCTAATTTCTGTTAGCCCGTCTATGAGGTTTTGCATTATACGTTAGCATTAAGCTAGCAGGCTTTATGTTTAGTTGTGATACTGGCTGTGTGTGTTTTGAACGTTGTTTCAAACTGTGTGGGTTTGATTGAACATCTTTGATGCTTAAATATATATATTCCCGCTTAATATATTGCTTTACTCCTCTTCTTATGCCATTTTTACTGTAGGGCAGGCTAATCTTCACTAAATAAAACCTTGAAGCAAGAAGATTTTGCCTTTTGTTTGAAAACTGACATTGATGTACATACAGTAATTCAGTAACTGTTGTAAATATACCTTTGTACGGTTTATTTTTTAATATTTACTGTCCAAAAGCAAGCTCAGTGCTGTCTGTCCCATAGAAGAACATGACAGCGGCAGCCTCGTTTGGAACTATTGGGAGCTACATGAACCACGTGACCGCGCTGGCGGCGACATCAAAAGCTGTCGCCGCTCTGGCTCATGGCTGCCAGTGCGGCCAATCACATCGACGTGGGTCTAGCGTCATTCTACTCTCTCTAATGGTCAGAATGAGCCGTCAATCACTCGAATCGACCGATGCGCTGCAGAGATAGAGGCTGAAAGCCAAACCCCCCCAAATAAGCTGCAGAGTGCAGCAGGACGCAGAGAGATTGAATCCAATATGTTAGTTATTTACAATCGGTTCCAGTAGATTTATTTTCAGTTAGTTTATCCAAATTGTGTGAAAATAAAGATTAAACAATAGTTTATAGTAGCAGGTGGTTCCAAGCTGTGCCAAAAATGGACATTTTGGAAAGTTCGCCTGGATATTTTGTAGTAAAATCTCAATAATTTTGTCCTGCTTCAATTAATCAGAATCAACCACTGCAGAGACAATGTTCATATGTTGTACAATGATTTTATAGAGAGTTTGAGCTTCATTAGCATTATTCTAAGGGCACTCATGAAAATTATGATTTTTTTTTTAGGCGAATATTAATTTTATTAATTTTTTTCTGTGTGTCATCTTCATTTACTCTTCACCAGTAACAGATATACTGAAATTTACACATCTCAGCAATTCCTCAATTTTCTCCCTTTCACTATTTACACCAAAAGTATTCAAATAGACCTTGTGGTTGCAGAGATATACTCATTTTATTATGGATATGCAATAGGGTTAGGGGGGTCGTTACCGTCTATGGCTAAACCTTGGCCGGCCAAAAAACTCAGAGAAGTTAGTTGTTTGAGTAGCATCTCTCTGTTCAACCTCTGGCTCTCTTGCAACTGGGTATCCAGCTGTGTGGCCACACTGGGCTGCTGTGACACAAACACCTGAAACTGAGCCACACACTCTCTGGGATGTTTGCTGCTGGCATGTTCCTTAAATGTAGGTGTAGCATTTTTCCAGTTTTGAAAACCATGAATGGTGAAAGCGGTAGAGATGGGATTTATGGCTCTTTGAGGGGAGCCGGATCTTGGTGAGCCGTTCCTTTCAAAGAGCCGTTCAAAAAACTGGCTCATTTGACTGATTTTTTAAAATATTTATTAAGTTTTAAGAAGCCAGCCTGGTGGTAACTCATTTTATCTTGGAAGTAATGGGGTGAGATTTGGAACAAAATAATACAAAATTAGATATCCCACTAATATCTGAGTTTGCACGCCACTTACGTAGACAATGGAGCAGCTTCAATTGACTGTTATGAACACACAGAGATGTGAAAAAAAAAAGAACGTTTCCCAGCTGTATAGAGTTATTTTTGTCTCATTAATATCTGTAAACGCACAGAAGGTGATCTACAAATGTTCCTTGGTTTGCACACGTGTTTTGCTATCCACAAATACAAATTTCTAATTTGTAACTTGTATTTTGGTTTTTACAAATAAATGTGTATTTGTAAATATATTGTGTATTTGTAAATGTATAATTTTCCATTTGTAAAAACAAAAAAGCCATTTGTAAAACCGAAAATTCTGTTTGTGAAGTGTAACTCTGCATTTGTGGATCACCAATCACACACACGCATCTCTCTCCGCAATGACGTATTTCTGAGACAATCCTGCCGAGATCCACACAGAATCCACAAACTCACAGCTGCTGATTCACAAAGGGCCGCTCTCCTCACCAGGAGGGGCGGTGTTGGCGAGGAGCTGAATGAAAACTAACGAAGAAGACTGCTATTGGTTTATCTCGAGAAATTATTTTAATTCCCACTGTTAATGCGTCACTTTATTAAGTTTTAATGTTTTTTCATGCGATAAAGTAACTGTTTAGATCCCCAATATGCGGTTAGTTTATCCAAATGACATACACATATACACATTTATTTGTAAAAACCAAAATACAAGTTACAAATTAGAAATTTGTATTTGTGGCTGCTGTGACTCGGTTCCCATCGTTCATGTTCACGAGCCGTTCAATAGAATCGATTTGTTCGTGAACGTCACAACACTAGAAAGCGGGCTCTGTTTTTTTGTTACTCACCAAGCCTTTGCTTGTGCAGCAGCGACACTGTGTGCAGTATAGTTTCCCGCTTGTTTCGCATAATGTGAGCCAGTTAAAATCTTTGAACCACTGATACTGAACGGATCGTGTTCGCTGTGATGACCCAGTCCCCTGTAGCTTTTTGGTTTTTATCACAACCACAGCAGGGTGGTGTGGTTGGTGTGGCTTAGTCAGATCCCTGCAGCACTGACTTGTGCAGTGGCTCTGGGGAGTTTGTGTTGAAGCAGCCGGAGGAGAGCAGCTAGCCGCGAGTTGGCAGGTCGGCGGGGTCCGTGTTGGACTTTGAGGAGATGATGCAGTTGGACCCAGGGCCGGCCCTAGGATGTTGGTGGCCCCCTAAACAAGGTTTTTGTTTGTGGCCCTGCACTCTTAAGCGCAAACACCAAATCACTGGTTAAAACTGAATACAGACGTGTTTATCCCTCTGAGGTTTGAGGACATTTTCTCAACTTTTACATATTTTCTTAAATGTATCTTTTTAAGATACTTGCAGATGTAACAATACTCAAGTGTTTTATGTCTAAATATTAGAACCTCCGCTGTAAGCACACTGAGGCCAGTTTGTCCTAGAACACTGTAGAAAGAAATAATTTAGGCCAAATGCTGGAAATTTGAGGTCTGCTTTTTGAAACATTTCAAATCCCTTGTGAAAACACTCCTTCAGTCATGAGAATGAACTGTTTTGGTGCTTGAAATAGGATATGAATACAGTAATAGATAAGTGTAGAAAGTCTAAAATGAAATTTTGTCAGATTGTTTTTTGAGCACAAATGTTGTCATTCTGCCGTTCTATTTTCACCAAATGTCTCAAATGTGAGATAAAAGAAGCTGAATATTGACTTCACATTACATATAAAGCTCATAGCTGCACGTGCAGACCTCAGGATGTTTAAATGACTTGATGAACCCCGGTACCTTTCTGATCATGTGGCCCCCCACCTAACGGCTGTGGCCCTGAACAACCACATAGAGGGTTTATGCCAGGGGCCGGGCCTGGTTGGGACCAGTGCCACGGTGGAAGCTGGAGTTTGATGAACATTTTGCTTTTTCTGTTTATTTGTAAAAAAAAATCAGCTATGGACTTTTGTCTCTTCATTTTTGTAGACGCAGCCAGCGGTTTGGGAGGTGCCAGCAGCCGTTTGCTCAGGACACTCACGCATGACGTTTTGATAAACAATTCACTTGATAGGCTCACGAATTCAAATCAAAAGCACTTGGTGACAGTTTTTTTTATCGGCAGCAGTGAAGGTGTGTGGTGATTGGCTCTTAAAAACACAGATGCAATTTTTTACTACAGCTTTTATTCATAAAATAATCAGAGCACAAAAGTTACCCGTGCCATGGCCCCCCTGGCCCCCCCGGTTCCGCGGTGTATGGCAGTAACTATATGTAGGTTTTGTTTTGTTTTTTGTTTTTGATTGGCTCTTTTTCAAGTGGGTCTGCATATGGCGGATTCTATTACTGTGACAGTAATAACAAATCAAACTCTGAACATCCCGTGCCATTGACTCCCATGTTAAATTTGAATTTTGTCAGAAATTATAATGATTTTAAAACTGCCAAATATCTGAAACTGTTGAAGATATCAATAAGCTGAGAAGTAGCTGAATAGTTTAAATGTTTGTGAACAGTTTAAAAGTTGAATGAAGTCTGTAGCTGAAAGTATGCTGAAGCTATAGAGGCTGAAAGAAGCAGAAGATTTGAAGAGTTTGAAGACTGTTGCAATTCAATTCCTCCTAAAATATATACGTACTTCTTTTTATTTTATCTTTCAATGTGTTAAGATCTCAAGTTGCTGCATTTGTTGGGGGAGGTCACCATTGTGTATAGATAGCAGACTGAATATTGATGAAGCTAGTATATAAATACTTTTAATTTTAAATCCATACTTCAACTTCAGTTAGGTCAGTACATGAAGAGGTTTTCTCAGTCTTGCTGTCAACAACTAATAATACCATAATCAGACATATGTGCTCCCCAAACCCCACAATGTTTATCATGTTATCCATGACTATGTTTGTTGTCTTATTCTGTTCTGTAACTACTGACTCCTGCAAAGAGAGAAAAAAGACACTGCACTACAACAGCGCTGGTAAATGGTGCAAGGCCACCACTTAGTGGTCATTAAAGGTAACTGCACCCTATTCTCAAAAAAGTTGTTAGAGTAATCACTGTGAGACCAGTAGGTGTAGTTTTTAATGCACATCCTAATGCCATGATTATTATTTAAGTTTTAATGTGCATTAATCTGACAATCTTTATTAGCTTTATTATTAAACGCAAAGGTAGAAAAGGAAGAGGGATGAGTAGACGCAAAGGCACCCGTTTTTACTATTTATAGGTATGTGTTTGAGTAAAATTCAATTTTTTTTTGTTTTATTCCATCAACTACTGACAACATTTCTCCAAAAATTAATAATAAAAAAAAAAAAGTCATTTAGAGGTTTTATTGGCTAATGACTAAACTAGTCTAAACAAAAAAAATATCAAGTCTTTTCAGACCTTGAAGAATAATAATAATAATAATAATAATAATAATAATAATAATAATAATGCAAAGAAAACATGTTAAAATTTATTCCTAAAGAACACAGCAAGAATATTTTAACTCAGGAAAAGAAAAGAATTACTTTTCTTTTTTAAACACAAACACAACTCATTCTCCTTAATGAGACACTGATGAGGTCGTCACCTGAACCACATCTGGTTTTAAATAAAAACCACTGCTGGGATTAAACATCGACATTATCCCACAAAAACTGGTTTATAAACTCTTCCTGAGTTAAAATATTCTTGCTGTGTTGTTTAGGAATAAATATGAACATGTTTTTTTTTTTTGCATTATCATTATTAATCAAGGTCTGACTTTGAGTAAGACGATATTTTTGTTGTTTAGACTAGTTTAGTCATTAGCCAATAAAAGCTCAAAATGACAATATTTTTTTTTTCAATTTTGGGAGAAATGTTGTTGGTAGTTGATGGAATAAAACAAAAACAAAAAAAAAATTAAATTTTACTCAAACACATCCCTATAAATAGTAAAACCAGAGAAACTGATCATTTTGGGAGTGGTCTCTTCATTTTTTCCAGAGCTGTATATAAAGTTTGAACAAGCTACTGTACTTTTAAAAAATAAATAAACAGTCTTTAAAGCGTTCCTAGATCTTTTCTAAGGGGCGTGGCCTCCACGCTGTTGTGTTATTGCAGCTTTGCTTTGCCTCTATCTGGGTCCACGCCCCCTCTGCGCGCGGCACCGTGCGCGCGCGTCATTCATCTCAGCAGGCAGACTGTAACCCCGCGAGGACAGCTCATCTCCCTCAGAGGGGACAGGGCTGAGCACGAGGCCACAGCACCACACAGCCATGCGCTCCCTTCCTTCCCTCGCGCTGCTGCTGCTGCTGCTGCTCGCGCTGCTGGGCGCGAGGCAGCGGTGTCTCGCGGCCACGCCGCTGCTCGCCTTCCTCATCGACGGCTTCCGCTACGACTACATGGACGACCTGCACGCGCTGCCCGGCTTCCGCGAGCTGGTGGCGAGCGGCGTGAAGGTGGACTACATGACGCCGGACTTCCCCAGCCTGTCCTACCCCAACTACTACTCACTGATGACAGGTCAGGTCCACTCTGCTTGACTTATTCATTTATTTATTTATTTAGCACAAGATAAAACAGTGTGAGGAGGGAACGAAGGAGGCTTGTACAAAGTTCCACTCCCATCATCATAGAATTACATCAACTCAAGATAAACAATCAGAAATACAGCAAAGAAAATTCAAAATAAACAATAAAATGTACAGTGCAACATAGAAAGACTATGAAACACAAACAAGAAAAGAAAGGAAGAAGGATGCAGAAAAATAACACTGAAGATTATGACATGAGATGTTTTTTCAGTAACTTTCTAAAGGATGTGTAAGAACCACATCTAAACCATCCCAGAGTTTTGGACCTCTAAATATAAAGATATTAGATGGATGCCCAGATGTTGGACAGAAGGGTAAAGGAAGATTGCCACGATGCCTGGTTGAATATGAATGAAGGTCAGAGGAAAAAGTAAAAAAAATGTTGAAAAGTGTCAGTGCTGCTGTCTGTCTCCACCCTGCAGCAGCCCAGACTGCACCAACTGACGTGAGGGCAGGGGGGCACATCCGATGCCAGGATTGGGGGGGCGCACAAAAGTGATTTTTTTTTTTACCCGTATGCAACTCATACTATGCCGCTATAAATCACAACTCCGCAAAGTCTCGGCATATCATTCAAAAAGTACTGCACAGGCAAGGCAATTTTATTTGTAGCTATAGCCCGTTTTTACTAACAGTTTGTCTCAAAGGGCTTTACATCCCATCATAACAACATCCTCTGTCCTTAGACCCTCACATCCACTGAGGAAAAACTCCATGGAAAACCCTTTTAAAGGGACAACGAGGAGTTTCTATTTGGTTATAAAAAAGTCTCATATTAATGTGGATGAATCTACGTTACCACTTGTTAATGGTCCATTTTAGATAAATCTATGGTTTTGTCTCTATGGTTATTTTGTTATTGTTAGTGGTGGTGGAAATGCTGGGCGAGCCGCACATACTCACGTTCTTATCTTTCACTTCCCTCCGACCTTCCCAGATCCCCAGTTCTTCTCCCCATCTTCCTTTTCTCCCAGTGTATGGAACTACTTTATGCATGATTAATTGATCTGGATGAATATCAATAAATGAAGCCCTAAGATTGAGGGGGTTGTTTCTTTAAAACCTGCTGATGTCATCGACATCTGTGTAAGAAACTCCCCGTTCATCTGCATCGTAGTGGAGGAGACCAGAGACCAGAGGTGGGATGTGGAGTCAGAAATAGATTTGTCAAACATTATTTGTTCCACCATTTCAATCATTTCTTTTTAGATGTGAAGAATGTGAAGTCTGAAAATACATTTGTTAAATTTTGAATAGTTTGGGGTATTTTTATTGGGGGGCGGGGGTGGGGGGGGCAATTCATGTTTTTCAGAAATTGGAAATTTCTAGGAAGGCTGAAAAGTACTGGTTACTTTCAGGTCTTTTTCTAAACTCCTATTGGACACAAGCTGTGTTTGTCTGTGAAGGAAACCCTAACCCCTAAAAGCAGCACATCAGTGCAGCTGAGCAGCAAAGAGTTCATTCTCACTAACAAGAGTTAAAAGCTGCTTACATTCATTTACAAACTATTAGAGGAATAAGACATTTACTCTGACTCTTACTTTGACTTACAGTACATTTAAAAGATGTACTTTTGGATACTGAAGTACCTTTAAAAGCAAGTACTTTTTTACTCTTACTGGAGTAACATGTCGACTGAGCTACTTTTACTTGTAACGGAGTACATTTTGACCAGTAGTATAGTACTGGGGTGGAGTACTCTGTCCATCTCTGCTCCACTATCATGGTGAAGACTGCTGACCTCCATCATAGCCTACTACTGTATTGTGATGTGTCTGTCGGTCTAAGACGTATTTAGGACATGTTGTTGTTGTTGTTGTTGTTGTTGTTGTTGTTGTTGTTGGAGGTGTGATCTCAGACCTCGTTCAGAGGTGGTTCTGGGATGTACGTGTGTCACGTTGTCTTGGCAGTGTGAGCACGGCCTGACCCCATCACACAGATCACACTGCTCCACTCTTGTCCTCTGTCACAGTGTCAGTGGTCCACAGGTTCATCAGCTGAAGATCATACAGTTTCAAATGAGTTTTAACTCATTATTTTACTATCCACAAGTTTCTGAACGTCATCTATGGTCAAACCCGGAAGCCAGTTTTGCCGGTTTGGTGGAATTGTACGTTTACGTTTCCATGGTTTTCAGTCGTTGTCATAGTTGCGGTAAACGCATGGATCTATTAACGCTGGCTGTTAACACGGATGTCAATTTTTGTGATATGATATCCACTGTTAAAAGCTGCTGTGATGATCCATGCGTTTTATAGATTTTCATTGGGAAAAAAAAAAATCCATGCATTTACCGCGACTACTGAAACCATGGAAACGTAAACATAACATTCCACCGGAAGAGCAAAACCGGCAAACAGGCTACGTTTTAGACGTTCGGAAAAAGGTGGATAGACACACACACACACACACACACAATGGACCCGTTGGTCTGTCAATATTTACTGTATGTACATGTCTTAAGCTCCTTGTCACTTTTCACAATTGATCACATTGAGTTAAAATTTCAGTTTTTTTATCGTATTAAAAAACACATAGGTTTGGTCTCTTTTAAAGGTCTAATACGTAGGAATTCCCCCCATCTAGCGGTGCGGTTGCATATCTGAACGTATTGTTGATGTTGCATTCAGGTGAAATGGGGCAGACGTCAGCACGACACTGGTCACCGTTCAGTGATAGAAGATGAGCAGCATCACTACAGGACCTGAGCCTCCGTCCCCTCTGCTAGAGGACGTCTGTCCTCATAGTCCCATCTCCGAGCCTTCAGCCTTCAGCCTTGAGCCTTCAGCCTTCAGCCTTCAGCCTTCAGCCTTCAGCCTTCAGCCTTCAGCCTTCAGCCTTCAGCCTTCAGCCTTGAGCCTTGAGCCTTGAGCCTTGAGCCTTGAGCCTTGAGCCTTGAGCTTAGCCATAATACCCAGCCATGATGCAGTCCTTGGGATCAGCCAGTATGGGATGTTTACTGTGGTGGTACTTTAAAGCAAGGAGTTCCTCAGACCTGTTTATCACGTTCTCTATCAAACCTAATAACAGTGACAACAAGGACCTGCTGCTACTTGTTGCCAGTGCATGAAACATGTTTCATGTTCATGTAATGCTGCTGGAGGAACAACAGCCAACGGTGCATGGATTCATAGGGGGTGAAGCCCCCCAGGCCCAGGTGTGGCTCAACTCCTAACCAACAGCAAAGAGTTTGAACGTCTTCCCTCTGGTAGACGTTACAAAGTGCCAAGGGCAAATCCTAATATTTTTTTTTAATTCCTTTATTCCTAATGCAATTGGGGCACTGAACACCATGTCCCGTTGATGTTTTGTAATGTAACTAACTAACTAACTAACTACCTGTGGTTCAAGAGAGAGAAAGAGCCAGCAGGGAGAGACTAAAACTGTCGTGGAGATTAGGGGTGGGAGAAAAAATCGATTCACATAAATATCGCAATATCCTTTTTGACGATTTTTAAATCGACTTTTTTTTTCAAAAACTGATTTTTTTTTTGAATTTTTTAAATATTGTGCAATGTGCATTTGTTCGCCTTTTTTTTACATCCAGAGAGTCCAGGTTTTGAAAAGGGTTTAAGTTCACTTTATAATGGAGTATGTTCATTTATAGGCTCCTACAGTATTTGTGTGCAGATAAATGTTAAAAATGCTAAAGACTAAAAATCAAGAGAATCGGCAATATCGTAGAATCACAATTTAAATCGAATCGCCATCCAAAAAAATCGTAGAAGAATCGAATCGGGAGAAAAGCATATCGTCCCAGCCCTAGTACCTGCTCTACCAACTGAGCTAAACGATGCCCCATATCGGTCCCAAGTTAATACCATTAAAGGGATAATTCAACATTTTGGCAAATTCTCCTATTGCCATAATCCCTTTAGTCTTAGGAGTAGGTTAGTTACCTTTAATTGTCGGTGCAAGCTGTTTTTAGATCGGTGGAGCAGAGACATGAGCTGCTCAGGTAACGCAACAGAGGCGCATGGTATTTTCACATTTCCCTCATCAATATAATACAATACAATACACATTTATTTATATAGCACATTTAAAAATACAACCCAGGTTGTCCAAAGTGCTGTACAATAAAACACACAAGCAAAACTAGTGGCAATAAAACTAGATGGGATACAGGTAATGTAGCTACAATAAAACATGTAATAAAACAATAAAACAAGAGTGAAGACATATAAAACTAAAATGCCAAGGAAAAGAGATGAGTTTTTAAGAGATTTGAAGTGCTGGAGTGTTTGTGCAGTCCTAGTATGCAGACGTAGGCTGTTCCACCACAGAGAATGCTCTGTCTCCTCTCGTCTTTAGTTTTGCTCTCGGTGTGGTTAAGAGCAGCTGATTAGCAGACCTCAGTGCTCGGGGGGCCATGGTGAAGAACAAGACTAAATACACAATCCAACAACTCAAAAACACTCTCATGGACAAGTTGTGACCTGCACATTGACCAGCAGTAGTATGATGATAGTAGTAGTAGTAGTAGTAGTAGTAGTAGTGATAGACATCATAGTGAAGCATGCTGTCCAGTGTACACAGATACAATGAACACCCCGTCCCCTTGGTTACGCATTGCACTCGTCACATGACTGGGTCATTTAACAATGTGGTAATTGTCTTTGTGATGTCCACTGCCAATTTATCTTCTCCAGTATTTTAGATTGTGCTCTGTGTCTGTATTTAGATGTGGGACTACAGATGATAATAATAACACTTTTTTTTGTAACACACTTTACATTTAACAAGAAATCTCAAAGTGCTACAACAGCAACCAAAAAAGAAAATGAAAAAAAAAAAAAACCGACTGCAGCATTTTGCTAAATCTTTTCATTTCATGTAAATTACAGAGGTGTCGGGTCTCACATGCTGTGTGCATCCATTGTGTACGCGTCCATAGACTGTGAAACTGTGGTCAGTCATTCACTGAATGAGTTCACACACAGTAACCGCGACCCCCCCACCCCAACCCACCCCCCCACCCGTCTGCTGTCTAGTTTCTGTCACTGTCATGGTGACAGAGTCAGACAGTGGCGGCTCTAAAAAGTTGAGCCATCATGAACTCTGGCAGTGGCCCAACGCTGACAGACCCCCCCCCCCCCTCTGCACACTGTGTATTCATGTTCGTGCTCTGTTTTAAAGAGGAACTACGCAGGATTTCTCCTGTGGCTCTGCTACATTTTTACCTTAAAGGACAATTCCAGGCAAATTCAACTCAGGGCTGTATGTTCCTAACATTTTAGGTCTAAAAGAATGAATCTGAAGATTTTTAGTTTAATGTCTCCTGTTTTGCGGTAGTTGTGTCTGTCCCCGCGTCGCCACGGCAGCAATGAATGGGAGCGGATGTAAGTTCTGCTGTTTAGGCTGTTTCCATCCCTCAAAGCCACAGACAGCGTCAGATGGAGACTCAAACATGCAGCCAGAAGTTTATTTACTTCAACAAGCCGACATGTTTGTAAAACTAGATCTAATTCAAAGTCTCCCGGAGTCTCGCGCGAGACCCAAGTTGATGCGCTCGGTGTGTTCAGGTGCAGTGGGAAAAGCTCCCGTTTGTGTCATAAACACAGGAATATCAACTCTTTACTTGCTTCAAGTAATAAAAACTTCTCGGTGCATGTTTGAGTCTCCACCTGACGCTGTCTGTGGAAAAAAATGTACACTTGAAGCAAGTCAAGAGTTGATATTTCTGTGTTTATGACACAAGCGGGAGCTCCCACTGCACCTGAACACACCGAGCGGCAACTTGGGTCTCGACTCCGCCAGACTTTGAATTAGATCTAGTTTTACAAACATGTCGGCTTGTTGAAGTAAATAAACTTCTGGCTGCATGTTTGAGTCTCCATCTGACGCTGTCTGTGGCTTTGAGGGATGGAAACAGCCTAAACAGCAGAACTTACATCCGCTCCCATTCATTGCTGCCGTGGCGACGCGGGGACAGACACAACTACCACAAAACAGGAGACATTAAACTGAAAATCTTCAGATTCATTCTTTTAGACCTAAAATGTTAGGAACATACAGCCCCGAGTTGAATTTGCCCGGAATTGTCCTTTAATTAAAAAGCTCCGGAGTAATTGTGATGCCTACATGACATTTTCCACCGCTCCATTTATTGATTTTTCGCCGGCTTCGTTGTCAACAGATGCACATGGGCGAGAGGAGCGGAACCGAAACAGCAGAAGAGCGAGTGGACTTGTAGAGTTCCCCTTTAAGTTGGACTAGATCATATTTAATGGGCTCACATGAGAGACAGAGTGTTTATGGCAGCCATAAAGCTGGAGTGTAACGTGAGGAACCAGTGATGTGACAGGGTTCATAGCTGCTCATGTTTCCTGTGTTTTGTGGTGAGAATGAAGGACGTGTCTAAGTGTTGAACTTCCTGCCATGTAAATACAGTCATGCTGAAGCTCTAATTGGATCATTTATATCCAATTATAACTCCTCCTTATTTCCATTCTGGGTTAATCTTCTGATTATTTTCTCAATTCAGTGTTTAACTTAAAGGGATAGTTCACCCAAAATTCAAATTTCACTCATTATCTACTCACCGTCATATCGACTATGAGCTGGGAGAAGTTTCAGAGTCCTCCGTTCCTTCTCTGAGTTACGGGGGGGTCTCGGTGCAGAGTATTTGTCCATATAATGGTTGTCAATGGATACCAACTTTCTTCGTCCAAAAAGACACACCAAAAAACATCCAAATACCTCCATGCTGCTCGTCTGTAATGTCCCTCTGGTATTGAAGCCCCGCCATGAGAAATTGTTCCAAAAAAAATTAAACAAGTCTATATTTTAAACTTGTTTGTAGCGGAAGCTCCCAGTGTCTCAGTTCACTGCTCTTCCTGTGTCAGTGCACCGGCGGAACAATTTCTCATGTTGGGGCTTCAATACAAGAGGGACATTACAGACGAGCAGTATGGAGGTATTTGTATGTTTTTTGGTGTGTCTTTTTGGACGAAGAAAGTTGGTATCCATTGACAACCATTATATGGACAAATACTGCTGCACGAACCCCCCCGTAACTCAGAGAAGGCACGGAGGACTCTGAAAATTCTCACAGCTCTTAGTCGACATGAGGGTGAGTAGATAATTAATTATTAATTAATTAATGAGTGAAATTTGATTTTTGGGTGAACTATCCCTTTAATTGTCCCCAGCCCAACCAGCCAGCACACAGCCCCCCCCCCCCCCCACCCTTCCTGCCTCCTCCTTCCTCTGGTGGGGGCTTCTCCAGTTGGACGAGAGCTTTTTGTTTAGAGTAACGAGTTTTGTCATGGTTGATGAATGGCACGCTCAGAGTGCATGTATGAGTGTGTGTTGTGGGGTGAGTGGGGCTAGAGCTGGACCAAAAATTTATATTACGGTATTTTTCATAATTATATCGGTTTCACGGTATTTGACGGTAGTTTGCATGACTGGCTGTTAACCCCATTTTCTAATAATTTAGAGAATAATTACTGCGGTAAATTGGCTTAGAATGAGCTATTTTACTGTTACCAGGAGTGAATCTTGTAGAAGAACATTAGTATCCAGACTAGTATTAACACGGGTTTGAATGGTCCCACAAAATGCTGCTGTTCACAAAGAGGTGGCAGATCAGATCAGAAATCAATGTGTTTCAGACAGTTATTCCATGTTCTTATGTACATATTGGCCTGATTTATAACCAAACAAAATACATTTATAAATCTGTGTCCATCTATGATATTTTCTATGACCACTAGTAGCTATACATCACTGGCTTCTCATAAAAAGCAATGGAGCAAAAATGGCATATAGATTTCTTTTTCTTTTTTATAAAATGTTAATATATTGGCCTAAATATTGGTTGAGGTAAGAAAATGAGAATAAAATTGAGTGAGTGTGAGCAACCACCTTCCAAATAATTTATACACCTCATGTGAACATTGTTAAAAGCAATAATTGAAGCAGCAGACTGCATAGGGTTGTACCGATTGGCGATTGGAAGGACGATCGGCGATGTTTTGTTTTCTTGCCGATTTTACACACACACATACTCGCTACTTTTTTTATTGATCTAATGCGCCATCTGTCTTTGTTTTAATGAAGCCGCTCCTCTCGCTGCTTCCAACAGATACTCTGTCAAATGATAGTGTTTCACCAATCAAATGCAGCCACTGGCGACGTCCAATCAGACGGAGCCAGGTAGTCATATGACCGCACACAACATCTCTGTGGTAAACAGGGTGGCCACTCCGCCTCAAATCAGAGGAAACACGTTTAGCTGGTGTTGTGGCTGTGACTAGGCTGCCGACGCCAGCCCTGTATGTTACAGCCCGACGAGGTGTTCACTGATAGGCCACAAATAAATTACGTCCGCCACGAATAGATTTTTCGGCTTTCGGCAACGCAATATCGTTCCGTTCATTGATCATAGCGCTCTTTCTCCGTTATTAGCCCTCACACACACACACAGAGAGAAGCGCGCATGCATGACAGCATGACAGCGGTGCACGGTAAAAGCGAAACTCACACGCACCCCCCCCCCCGGGAGGGCGATTGGGACGATCTGAGAATGTCAAAATCGCCCAACACTAAGACTGCATGATGTTTTTATATTTACCAGTAATTCATTTTCACCTGTTGCACTTTTGGCCACTTTTGCTGTATGAACTTGTATTACTTGTTATGTACTTAAGATTATAAGGAATTTGTGCAATGAATCAACTCCCACTGCTCATCATTTAGGCAAAGTGCACAACTGTTGGTTTGTGAAAGGAACTTGAGTTGTGCTTATAGTTTATAGTTTCAGTCCGCAGTTGTCTGCTGCCTCTCTCTGAGCTTTACAACAGCTATGGTGCTTTTTTTTTGAGTCACCTGACATCAGCATTAAGTTCCTGTTGATTGGAGGAAAGCAGCCACACCTGTCCTCTCATCGGTGAATCTGTGATCAGTCTCTGTGGTCTACTGACGATGCGCCGATCAGACTCAGTCAAGCCGCGCTTACTCAGTTATCCTGGATTTCTTTATTCTACTTTTGTGCAATGAGAACAACAATAGCTGAAACAAGCTGGGCTCAGAACGGAGAAATGACATCTGTGTCAAGGACTCTCCATCGTGTGATGTGATGATGTGGTGTGGTGTGGTCATCACTCTGGAATTTTCCTATTGTAAGAAGCCAGAGAACAAGGTTGGTGAGATCAACTGTTCTTGGCCTCGTCAGGTATTATCACTTATCATTCAGACTAAAGCTGCAGACCAAAAACAAAGACCCCCCCCCCCCCCCTTTGCTGGGTCTGTGAGGTGGAAACTTCAGCATAGCTGTAGTTGTTGAGGGATTAGTCACAACCCAAAGGATGACTCAGCTGGTTCTAAGACAGCCTGCAGAGCCCCCCCTCCCCCCCCCCCCCTTATAAGGTGTCACTCAAGTGGACACGGACATTGTTGACACAGCTGCGGCTTTGTGCAGTGCAGTCTTATTCAGCGCATGAGCAGGGGGAGGGGGGGAGGGGGGGCTGGGGGGGGGTCACTATGTCACAACACAACACAGGCTGGAGTCCAGTGTGTTAGCTCACTCATTGGAAACAGACTGGGCCCAGTCCTCAGCCGTTAACAAGCTAGCGGCCGTGGAGCTGGTTGCCAGTTCAGGTCCTGTCAGGTCCTTAGGGACAAAAACAAATCAGAAAACTGCAACAACAGTAGTTACTGTAACATTACTATTATTTTTTTCTTATCATTCATTTTCAAGGTTTTACCTCTCTAAATATCTGGTTTCCAAAATGTCACTTGTCGTGTCATGTTTCTATTAATTTATTATTTTCCATTTTTCTTCTTTTTTTCTTTTCTGAATGTCACAAAAGATAATCCCACAATGTGACTCATGTGGACGACTTGGCAGTTTGAAATCCCCAAATCCTTTTCCCAAAACACACATGCTTGGAATAGTGTATTCCATGTGCATTAAAGGGATAGTAGCATTTTTTAAGTGTGGTTGTATGATCTCCAAATAGCCCCTAAGTACTTCAATTGCAGTAGAAGACTCTCTGCACTCCTCCTGTTAGCAACGCCAGCCCATAATAGCCCTGCCCAGAGATTTACAACATACAGGTCCAAATAAAAACTGTGTTTTTCCTGCACTTTGAAGGGCTGGAAAAAATTATATTATAGTGAACAATGGAACTGTGTATTTTTTTTCAGGTAAAACCTCTTTTAGGCCGTGAAAATAGGCCGTTTCTTTGGGTCTGTTCACAACAATGTATGTTGTAAATCTCTGGGCAGGGCTATTATGGGCTGGCGTTGCTAACGGGAGGAGTGCAGAGAGTCTTCTACTGCAATTAAAGTACTTTATTAGCTATTTGTAGATCATACAACCCCACTTTTAAAAAATGCTACTATCCCTTTAATATTTAATGATGCTGATCTGAATCAGGACAAAAACAAATCTGAATCCGAGCAAATTTATTTATTTATTTATTTAACCTTTATTTAACCAGGCGAGCAAATTAAGAACAAAATTCTGAATCATGAGATTGCCAAAGACTCCCACCCTGTCAGTGAGCCTCCAGAGAGAGGGAGTGAAAGAGACAGAGAGAGACAAAAGAAGAGCTGAGCAGAGGGAGAACTGAAGCTGCTGCCTCACACACAGACAGAAATGTGAGGCAGCGTGGATTCACTTTGTTGGACTGTGAATTGAGGTGACACTGATTGTGCTGGACGACTCTGTCCTTCCTTGTGAGCGAACATGCAGAATGCTGACAAGGCAGAATCACTACTGGACAGAGCAGCAGACGGTCTGGACCAGAGCAGAAACCAAGACTCTAGTTCACCTGCAGCCTCGTGGTCACAGGCACTATGTAGAGGTCAAGGTTCAAGGCTGTTATTTGTGTTCCCGTAAGGCAATTATTGTTGCAGTGAGTACAAAGAACACAGATACAAGACACACAATTAACACTAGAACCGCCGTGAGGTCATTTTGACCTCTCGCTTCTTAAAATGCACATAACTCTGTTTGTGTAAAAACCCTGTGTCTCCCAGTCGATGACTTTTCCTAAAAGTGTGTTCTACATCATCTTATGCGTTTTCATGATTCTAGTATAAAAGAGGACAAAAAAAATAGTGATTTTACCTAGAACCGCCAAGAGGTCATTTTGACCTTCATTCATTCTAATACAAAAATGGTAAATGGACTGCATTTATACATCCATATACATTATATAATCAGCCAGACACACAGTTCAAAACACTTCATAGTAATGCTTCACATTCATGTACACACACATACTTTACAAAAAATAACAATAGTCGTTGCTAGGCAACCAATATAGACGACTCATTAATTTTCACTTTTTCGAACAGTGTGTGTATATAAAAATGTATAAAATAGATTTTCCAATCATTGCAATCTGGGCTAAATAATGTCCATTTAGTCACTCAGTTTGTCAGTTAGATAGTTAGATAGTTAGTTATTTAGTTAGTTGGTAATTTTGACCTCATCCCACAACACAACACGAGTTCAGATATTAGAAAGCTGTCAAACAGTTAAAACAGGTGTCAAACAGATAACAAATGAACATTATTCATAAACATTGGACCAAACAATGACAGTCCCTTGCTCTCATGAGAAATAGACATGAATTCAGAAATTTGTAACAATTTTGAAAATTTTTATAGACACACACTGTTCTGTTGATCTTGGTTAGCAGCGACTATGGAGGTCAAAATGACCTCTTGGCAGTTCTAGCGTTAAAAGGGGGGGGGGTAAAATACAGTGTGTTGAAACAACAACAGTGGCACGACTAAAAAAGCCCATAAATGACCGGAAAAGTGCAATCAGTGCGTATCATCCATATCTACATCATCATCAACATCACAAGAAACAAGAAACAGAGAAACAGAGCCACAGAATATCAGTCAAACAGTCAGGTACGACTCCTACCCTGTACAGAATCCCAAAGGGAGATGAGATGTCTGTAGGGATCAAGGAGCTTGTACCTGTTACTTTTTATACGAGGAAGTCTGAGTCGGGAGCCAGAAGGCAAAAGCTGGAACTCAGAGTGTAAGGGACGGGAGCTATCAGAAAGAATGGCATTAGCCTTCCTAATTATCTGTAAGTAGGCTACGCTGTTGGACTCCCAAAATCTTACTTGTTGCTTGTTTTTATCACTCTGCTTAGTGCAGTTTTTGACTTGATGTTGAGGTTTCTGAACCAGCAGAGGAGAGAAAAGGTCGGCACAGATTCAACATGTGATTTGTTGGATAAAATCATCAGGGACTTATGTATCAATCTGAAACTTGGAAAGTTTCCTCAAACGAGACAGTCGTTGCTGGCCTTTCTTTTGCAGGTTATTATCCAGATTAGTCCCAAGATCAAGGTCATGGTCACGGAGTGTCTCTGTGTTAATGTCAGTCAGCTGAGCCGCCGCTGTGCAAGATACACTGTTGCTCCTAGAACATTTCCAGCAGCTGCTCTGTGTATCTGTGTGTTCATGTGAATCAGAGCAGCCTCTTACATGACTTTAGAGTCGCTGTAGAGGTTCTTCATCAGTGGTGAAGTACCATTAATGCAAGTAATGCTGTTGCATTAGGGCCCGTGGCCAAAAAAGGCCCGTGGTGAACTCTTTGCTTTCGATATCCTCCCCCTCTGGTCATTCATTTTTTTATCCCCACAAAAAAAAAAAGAAAGAAAGAAAGAAGAAGCCCATGGTCTGATCTGAGTTAGAAATGTTAAGGTAAATACAGAGACTGTTGATGAAAAACTGTCCCTGAAGGTAACGTGCATCAGCGGTTTAGCATGAATTTCCCTCTAAAACAACTCTGTGTGGTAACGTTGTGTTATTATCTCATAGTGTGGTGAATGTGCAGCTCACAACTTGTCCACCAGAGCGTTGTGGAGTTGTTGGATTGTGTATTTGATGAGTTTGATGAGGGAAACCAAGAAATCCCATAATGAGCCTCCGTAGCGTAGCTCTGAGCAGCTCACGGCTCTGCTCCGCCGTTCTAAAAACAGCTTGCACCGACAATTAAAGGTAACGAACCTACTGCTATGACTATAGGGATTATGGCAATGGGCCAATTTGACTAAATGTTGAACTATCCCTTTAAGGCCTTGCAGTACACAAAGCTGCCAGGTGTGTTTGAGACTGATAGACCTGTGTCTAGTTTGATCAGACTACATGATGAAGTAGAGCTGCTGCATTAACTCAGATAACATGGTTCATATTAAACTTCACAAGGTTCAAGGCTCAGTTCAGATTAAAGTCAATAAATTCATGTTCCTCGATACTTTGATAAGCTGTGTTTTACAACTTAATGTAATGTGTCATAAAACAGGTCGACTCAACAAAGATCAACGTACAAATGTAATTCAGTTCTATGGACATTTTTATTACACAGATACTGAGAGAGAGAGAGAATCAGCAGCGTTAAAGGTTGTTTACTGTCTTTGAACTGACAGAAAACATCCAAAGCAGCAGAAACAGCAGGAAAAACCCCATTTAAAACTCATTTCAGTGGTGAGCTTCAATGTGTTTACCATTAACAGTGACTCACTGCGGTTGTTGCTGGATGTAATCACTTAAAGCAGAAGTAAGCGATCCGGTGGTTTTGGCTAATGCTGCGTTCCAGGCAGGCTTTTGAAACCGTAAATTACAGCTTCAAGTCACGACTTACGACTTTGTAGCGTTCCAGGCAACCCACTGGTGTTTCTCCGACCTGTTTTACCGGTGAAAGTCACTATAACGGCCACTCGTAACTTCTGACCCGTGAACTCGTACCAGATCGAACTGGTACCACTTCACAGGTCGGAAAAACACAAGTTATGGGTTGCCTTGAACGCACCATAATAATAATTATAAGCACCATAATTAATGAATGAATTAGTAACCATGACAGGAGCAGAGGGGGAAGTGCAGTAAAGACAAATATAGGATGAGGTCATGGTGGGTGGTCACTGGTCAGGGCAAGAGAAGTATAGAAGGCAGTAGAAAAAGTTAATATTATAGAAATGATGGCTACAGATATCATCTAATATTCTGACTCAAATCATAAAGCTTACTAAGTAGGTGTATTACCTGAATGTAATCAAGCTACAAAGTCATTGTAGTGAGCCCAGTCATAAGTGGTATTCTACACCGGCATGGTCGTCTGGTTTAGGTTTATAGAGATAATGTTCCACTGTTGTTCTGGTGATTATTTCTAGCTCTGACTGGGAATAGTGTTTTCTCTCTCTTCATACAAACAAACAGATGTAGACAGAACAATAGACATGATTATTATTAACAATATAATAATGAAAAAAGTTGGTAGGAAGGGATAAGAAAAAAAGGAAACAGAATAAATATACATTATTCCTCTCCTATAGATATGTAGGTGTGATGCTTTGTTTAGTGTCGGTTAGTTGAAGGGATCTGCTGCCCTGATGACATCACGGGTTGGTACAAGCTCCGCCCACAGCTGCGTCACAGTCACAGGGTGAAGTTTGTGCTGTGATTTAGGGCCTGTCCCAATATGCACACTCCATCACACTTACACACTTAGGCGCTTGGCGTGTGCGTTCATGTTCTTAGTGTCAGTTCAGTGTGTCCCGTTTCTCCAACGACTGAAAGTTCAGCGTGTTGATTTGTACTTTACCCACACTAGAGGTGAGACCGCATCCCAGCGGTGTTTGGCCAAGTATAAATCCCACAATGCACCACGGTGAAGTCCGCCGTCACCGGCAGCCACAAGCCCGTTTAGGAAATGTGATTGAATTAATCTCAATAAAATGAAATTAACTTTCTATCTCATAATTCTGACTTTTTAATGTCATATTTTATATTCATCAGCTCTGTTCATGCTTTTATTTTTTTGTTTTTCTTGTTTGTTTTATTTACTTACAGAGTTGGACTTACACAGTTATGATCTGAATCTTGCGCATAGAGACACTTTAGGAGTAGATGAGACTGATCCAGCAGTGCTGTTGATTAAAACTGTTGTTGCCGTACTGTGTGAGTGTGTAGTAGTTGTGCTAGTGTGCGCAACGGCACAGGCTGCACTTGTCAAGTTTGTCCCAATTGCTTTTAAATCTCCCCCCACACGCTTGGCCACTTAATCCATGCTTGCACACTATATGTAAATATACGTTCGGCCATCACCAAAGTGTGTGCGTAACCAAGCGCACTGAGCCAAGTGTGGAGGAATGGGACAGCCCATCCGTCAACAAGCAGTTCTTCTCTGTCTCTTGTGCTGTAGCAGCTTTGTGGTGCAGCACCGCCACCTGCTGGTGGGACAGAACGACTGGACAAAGACACAATGATTGTCTCAGATGTCCTGCATCGTTGCACGTGTCCAGACTCCTGCCAATCACAGACCCAGACCCCCTTTTTTATTTATTAATTTTTATTTTATTTTTTTTTTCATTTAAAGGGATAGTTCACCCAAAATTGAATTTTCACTCATTATCTACTCCCCCTCATGTGGACTAAGAGCTGGTAAAAATGTTGGAAGAAAAATGAAAAAATATACGGTGGAACATATTTGAATAACACATTTAAACATAATCAGTGAATCAGTGTTAGTGTGGATGACAGAGCCAGTTGTGTAGATGTTCTATCAGAAGGTCCATGACATCAGCATGAATGGAGCTGACTCACAGGGCCTGAAGGACCGGGTCTGGTCCTGATGGACTCACACAGTCCAACATGATCTGACCCAAACCTTTAAAAAGTTCTCCTTTGTCATCCAGTGAGACGGATCAGGATGTTTTGGTTTTTCTGGAATTAAAAATATGTCATGGAGGAAAAAACCTCACAACTTATCGGCTGTTTTCACTAGTTGGTTGCTGTGTGTGTGTCTGTCTGTGTGTCTGTCTGTCTGTCTGTCTGTCTGTCTGTGTGTCTGTGTGTGTGTGTGTGTGTGTGTGTGTGTGTCAGTGCCCTCTCGTTCTAAGCCCTACAACAACAGGCCGTCCCGACCAATGGGCTGTGAGCTCTGCAGCCTCCTCGTGATGTGCTGATGTGTGTGTTTTTTTATGGAGCTTCTTTTGAAAGGATGACTGGCTAGAGATACACACACACATGCACACACACACAGGCACATGCACATATATATACACACACACACACACACACACACACTCATCCAGCCGGTCCTGCCTGATGCTGACTCTGTTTTGCTTTCAAATGATTTTGTGTCCGTCTGTGGCTCTGAACGTCTACAAACTGAAAGAACATAAAACTGAATATTTCCTTCCTAAAACTACAATGTGAAGCCACAAGGGCTACAGCTTTGTAATCTTCCCTAGGAATTGGGACTCCACTTGCTATGTCACTGCATAGTTTACGTTCGGGCATGTAAGCGACTGCGTAGTTACGTTTGCACACACGTCGCACCATAACAACAAACCCAGCAGCAACATGGAGTTAACGGTTGCAACTGTTTTTTTTGTCATTCATCATGACAAATTAAAAATGCTGCCATGTTATATAACTTAATAAAAGAAAAGAAAATGTAATGCAGACTGATCGGTTCATTGTAAAAGATTACTTTATTGATGTAAATGTGGTGATTTCTGTACATCCAGAGCCCCGAGGCAGCGCTGCTCTGCTGTCCAACACACACATGAAGCTTCACTTTTCATTCTAACAAACTAATGCTACTGCCACCTGATTCTGGGAAATTTTCTCTGGCCCAACCTGGGCGAGTCAGCATCTGAAATACCTCGCTCTGAAGGGCTAGATTCATACGTTATGTCCACTACCCCTACATGCAAAGAGTAATTGGGACATCACTACCCTCACAGGAACGCGCAAAATTTAGGGATAGGGCTAAAAAGTAGGGCGGGGGGGTGTATTGGGACTGGCCACTTTGAAGGGCTGGAAAAAATTATATTATAGTGAACAATGGAACTGTGTGTTATTTTTTCAGGTAAAACCTCTTTTAGGCCGTGAAAATAGGCCGTTTCTTTGGGTCTGTTCACAACACTGTATGTTGTAAATCTCTGGGCAGGGCTATTATGGGCTGGCGTTGCTAACGGGAGGAGTGCAGAGAGTCTTCTACTGCAATTAAAGTACTTAGGGGATATTTGGAGATCATACAACCACACTTTAAAAAAATGCTGCTATCCCTTTAAACTTGCTCTCTCAGACTTCCTGCTAACTGTTGTTGTGATGTTGTGTGTGTCGGTTTGTTGCAGGCCGTCACTGTGACACCCACCAGATGACGGGGAACTTCATGTGGGACGAGGACTCTCAGAAGGAGTTCCTGATCGGGCTGAACGCCGACAGCCGGCTGCCTCTGTGGTGGAACGGGTCGGAGCCGCTGTGGGTCACGCTGCAGAAGCTGGGGAAGAAGGTCTACATGTACTACTGGCCTGGTGAGCACGGCTGAGTTTAGGTCTTGCTTTCTTTTTTCGTGGCCGGTAGCTACGTCTCTAAAGGGATATTTCAACATTTTGGCAAATTTGACTACTGCAATGATCCCTATAGTCATAGCAGTAGGTTCATTCCCTTTAAGTGTCGGTGCAAGCTGTTTTTAGAACGTGAGCTGCTCAGTACTTTCACATTTCCCTCATCAAACTAAATACACAATCCAACAACTCCACAACGCTCTGGTGGACAAGTTGTGACCTGCACATTCACCACGCTATGAGATAATAACATATGATTATGTAACATTACGACACATGAGGCAAATACTTTTTGCATCACTCGGCCCAGCAGCCGTGTCTGGGTATGATTTCCAGTTGTAGTTCATAGCAGTGTTGTTTTTTGCAGGCATTTTAGATTTAGTCTTAGTCTTTAGTCTTAGTCTTTTTGACGAAAATACTTATTAGTTTTAGTCAATTTTAGTCATTTCTATATGTGATAGTTTTAGTCTAGTTTTAGTCGACGAAAACTCAACAAGGTTTTCGTCTAGTTTTAGTCAGTTTTAGTAAAAAAAAAAAAAAAGTCTTAACAAATTAATTCAATAAAGGAATGGTTTTACACATAATGTTTCCACCCAATGGCAAATACTCTAAGGATTATGCATTAGCCTACACAGATAAAGTGGTAACAGTAGTGCCTTCAGTTTTTTTTCTGCTGGATTATATTTAAAATGCGTCCATGTATCTTCTGGTCAAGTGACGGCAGGTGTGTTGAGCAGAATGTGCGCTGCATGCCAGGTGGTGGTGTGACCACAAGGATGGGATGCAGCATCGTTGCAGACACTTGTTGATTTTTAATTGACAGGTTATACGCACAATAAGCAGAAATGTCGTGCATTTTGAACGTCTGACCATCAGCGCCGCGGAGCCGCTGCACCGCGGTCACCAGAGCAGCTGATCACTGCCTGCTGCTCTCTGCCGCTCTGATCACAAGCACCGGGCGGCGGCGCAGCGCGGCTCGTTTCAGCAGCGTTGTTCTACTTTTGACTGAGCCGTTGCTAAATCATGTGAAGTAGCCTAATGACAATCCATAATATGGAATTTAGCCCAGTCCTACCACTAACATTTACGTCCGTTCTCGTCTCGTCAACGAAAACTCACACACGTCTGGTCATGTTTTCGTCATCAGAGAGCCATGTTCGTCTCCTCACCGTCTCGTTATCGTCATGAAAAAAAGGGGCGTCAACGAAAATATTTCGTCATCGTCATCGTTAACGAAAACAACACTGGTTCATAGTGAATGTGGTGAATGTGCAGGTCACAACTTGTCCACCAGAGCGTTTTGCAGTTTAGATTGTGTATTTGATGAGTTTGATGGGGGAAATGTGAAAGTACTGAGCAGCTCACGTCTCTGCCACGCCGATCTAAAAACAGCTTGCACCGACAATTCAAGGTAATGAACCTACTGCTATGACTTTATGGTGATAGGCGAATTTGCCAAAATGTTGAACTACTGTATCCCTTAAAAAGTGAACAATGGGCTGTCCACTGACTGCTTGTCTGTGAAAAGGTGGTGGGGGTTATGGAGCTGACAGAGGGCAGCTGACTAATTTGAAATATTACTGCACTGTATCTTTAGACTAAGGTTAAAATGTCTCTTTTATTCCTATAAAACATTGGAGCACTGAAATGCTTCCTGTAGAGAGTGATGAAACAGTGACTAAGCACATTTTTATATACAGTACATCAAAAATGACTAATGGAAAAATCTGAAAGTCTGGAAGAACTCACATTACACAGACACACAACATGATTTGCTCACATAAGGAAGGTTTCAGTCAATTTTAAAACTGGAATATTTTTCACAAAATCTTGGTACCGGGGGATCAGCTTCTAACACGGAGGCACATTTTGGAAAATGAAGAAAAGCTTCCAAAGAACTTGTCAGTAAATAATGCAGTAAGTTTACATCCCTATGTTTATCCGTGTGTGTGTGTGTGTGTGTGTCCTCAGGCTGTGAGGTAGAGATCCTGGGTGTCCGTCCATCTTTCTGTGAAGTCTACGTCAGCAGCCCATCAGAGAAGAACCTCACAGACGCGATAGAGAAGGCTCTCAACGTCCTGAGGTAACGACACAGCCGGTCTGCCTGACCTGCAGCCTCAGCTGTTTGTCCTGTCAGAGCAGCAGAGACGCTCAGGAGAATAACACATACCACAACATCAATGAACGCTTCACAAACACCACAGTGAAGCGTCAACTTCCTTGTTCTTTTTTAGAATTAAAGGGACAACCAGGAGTTTTGTTAAAGTGAAGTGTTTCCACACTACATTTATGAGCCTCCGCGCCGTGAAATTCTTTGACCGGGTCAAGACAGACTCATGTTTTCATTCATCAAGAATTAAAGTCAGAGGTTGGAAGACGATCACATACCGTCGTAGTTCCCACCATAAACGGAGATTCATACGGCGGCGTTATTCTCATGACTCGCCACGAAACCGAAAGTAAAGAAACGCTGGTCGGCTCGCCCAGCATTTCCACCACCACTAATAATAACAAAATAACCATAGAGACAAAACCATAGATTTATCTAGAATGGACCATTAACAAGTGGTAACGGAGATTCATCCACATTAATATCAGACTTTTTATAACCAAATAGAAACTCCTGGTTGTCCCTTTAAAAATTCATTAAAACCCAACTCAATTCATACATGTTCGGTATAGTTTTTTGTTAACATCACATATTTATTTTCTTAGCAGCCCTTAGCAAACACATTTCCCATCAGCCTGAGATCACTTGCTAAATTTCAGTCGAGTGTTTGTTCCTGTTGTGTGGAGTCTCTGTGCTTAGTTCAGTGTCTGGGATGGCGGTTACAAAGATTATTACCAATGACGGTTTAATAGCTGCTTTATCCAAAGAAATCTGTCTCTGGAACAGCCATTAAAGAAATATTGTCATATTGTATTGAGGTTTATCTGTACTTACAGATATAATATTTAGTAGGGCTGTCAATAGATTTAAAAAAAATTAACTAATTAATCTCACAATTTTCTGTAATTAATCTAGATTAATCGCGATTAATTTATCAACGAATAAATGCATAAATTTGTCCTCTTACGACCAGAGCTTATAATGAAAATGTATTCATGTATAATCATCAAATTAATGTAGAATAAACACAAACAACTCTATTTAAATTCAAAGACTATTTTAATGGCTTTCTTTAAACTTTAAACACAGTTTCTCTCCTGTGAAGAACAAATTTGGCACAAAAAAGGCCACTTGCTTATATTCTCCAACAGAAATAATAACAAAACATCCCAGGCTCCATGTGTTGAAGTGCAGGTTGAATATCAAAACCATCAAGACCACTTATGGGCATGCGCCAACATATTTTGTTTTTCCTGCCTACATCTCCAAGGCAACGCTGCTCTTCTGTCCAATTCACACCTGAAGCTTCACTTTTCATTCAAACAAACTAATCAACAACTAAACAAACATTCAATAACTAATCTAAAAAGAATGAAAGCAGCCGGCGGTGAAGCTCTAAAGGCCTGCGGTTAAGTTAATGGGCTCCACATATTGGTCATCTAAACAGTTACTTACTTGCATGAAAAAATCTTAAAACTGAATAAAGTGAAGAACAACGGCGCTACAGCCAGTACATGCTTTGCCTGCTGCACACGTAACGGGTCAGCCACCACCGGAAGTAAACAAAACTGCGTTAATTGCGTAAATTTTTATTTTTTTTAACGCGTTAAATGTTTAAAATGAATGTCCAAAATTAACGCGTTAACTTTGACAGCACTAATATTTAGTTATATATATTTTGTTTTTGTTTTTTTAAGGAATGTTCTTAGAAATCACTGCCCAACAAATTGTGCAAAACATATTGGAATGTATTTACAGCAAAAGCCAAGCAGACATGGCAGCCATATATTATGAGAAAGTGGATGTGGAGGGCCATCACTTTGGTCCAGACTCTCAACAGGTCAGAACAGCTGTGCAGCAGCTGGATGGAGCCTTGCAGACGCTCAACAGGAAAGTCAAAGTGAGTGTGTTATTGTGTTGTTGTGTTGTTATTACAGCTCCACTTCCTCTGTCATGCACCGTGTGTGTTTATCTGTTTGTGGTTGTTTCTGTTTCTGTTTGCAGGAGAAGAAGATGGCGGAGCAGCTGAACATCGTGCTGTTCTCAGACCACGGGATGACCAACATCCACTGGATGGAGAAGGTGATAGAGCTGAACAAGTTCATCAACATGTCAGACGTCCTCAAGATGATGGACAGGGGACCGGTGGTCAATCTGTGGACCAAAGACAGCAGCTCCCAGAAGGTGAGACCAGGACCAACCAACCAATCAACCAATCAACCAATCAACCAATCAATCAATCAATCAATCAATCAATCAATCAATCAATCAATCTCTTTTATTTAACCAGGTAAAAAACTCATTGAGATTTAAAACCTCTTTTCCAAGAGTGACCTGGCCAACACAAACAGCTCAGTTGCACATCACACAAGACTCAAATAAAATACAATCACACATTTCAGGAAAACATGATTAAACAACGCAATCACACACAATCCTGAGCTCAGTTCTCTGTCTTTATAACTGACCTGAATTCACCCAGAGTTACAAGATGAGTCAGTTTCTAGTCCTTCTATCTGCACATCGTTCCAGGTTGACGGGGTTAAAACATTTAAAAGCCTTTTTGCCCAGTTCAGTTCTGACTCTCGGGACCTTCATCTGTATAATGTCCTGAGAACGCTGAGGCCACATCGGCTGAGGTTTCGTGTACACACAATATGTCGGCAAAAGTCCAAGAACAGATTTATAAATGAAAGTCAACCAATGAGAGAGTCTAAGGACACACAAAGATGGACAATGTGCGACGGCATATAAGGAACAGTGATGTACACGATAGCTGCAACCGGTAGGGATGTCCCGATACCACTTTTTCACTTCCGATACGATACCGATATTGCAGCCTTCAATATCGGCCCGATACCGATATTGATCCGATATTAGGGGTGGTGAAAAAAAAACGATTATTTATATTTTTCAAATTCTAATACAAAGGAGATCGTCCTGTTGCTGACTGACAGGCTGCTGCTGTCATGTTCTTCTAAGGGACAGACAGTAGTGAGCTTACTTTTGAACTGTAAAATATTAAAAAATAAACCTTATTTACAACTGTTACTGAATTACTGTAGGTACATCAATGTCAAACAAAAGGCAAAATCTTCTTGCTTCAAGGTTTTATTTGTCACTCCAAATTGAAGATTATAGCCTGCCTTACAGTAAAAATGGCATAGGCTACATAAAATAAAAAGAGGAGTAAAGCAATATATTAAGCATCAAAGATGTTTAATCAAACCCACATAGTTTGAAACAACGTTCAAAACACACAGCCAGTAACTAAGCATAAAGCCCGCTAGCTTAATGCTAACGTATAATGTAAAACGCCATAGACGGGCTAACAGAAATTAGCATCGTTAATTTAATTCTGGCTTTAGCCTGTTAACACGGCACAACATGTGGACCAGCTGGTCTTTGACCACCGACCCCTAGCACATTTACCGTTTATTAGCGGGCAAGCGCGACCGGTCCGTGTGTGTGTGTGTGTGTGTGTGTGTGTGTGTAGCCTACATGCGGCCGACATCACTTCTCCCTGCTACAATTGCACACACGCTGTTGTTGTTGTGATCATGTGATCTCTGCATGCTGGAGGGGCGCTCTTCTTCTCTGGCAGGCGGCGCACCAACATTAAGGTGCGTTAGCGCCACCTACTGTGTTGGAGTGTGAACGAGAGTCACCTATTCATATGGGACAGAAGTGCTGGAGCGGAATAATGGACTGCTTTTATCGGAGCGTTTATATCGGAGATTTTAGATGCAGTCCGATATAATCCGATATTCGTTTTTTTGGCTGATATCGGACATAAATCCGATATCAATATCGGATCGGGACATCCCTAGCAACCAAGTAATAAAACGCAGAGCACAGTGATATACAGTATCCAGTTTCTTTAAAACCTGATCAGGTGCGTTGATAAAAAGCAGCAGGTCTCCGTGGTCCAACAAGGGTAAAACAGTTGAGTTGATCAAGTGTTTTCTGACTTGGAATGAAAAACATGATTTATTCCTAAAAAAGAAACCTCATTTCAGTTTCAGTTTAGAAACGAGTTTATCAATGTGCAGTTTAAAGGACAGGTTCTCATCGTGTCTGTGTGTGTGTGTGTGTGTGTGTGTGTGTCTGTGTGTGTGTGTGTGTGTGTGTCTGTGTGTGTGTGTGTGTGTGTGTCTGTGTGTGTGTGTGTGTGTGTGTGTGTGTGTGTGTGTGTGTGTGTGTGTGTGTGTGTGTTATTCCAGGTGTATGATGCACTGTTGCGGGTCCCTAACATGCGTGTGTATAAGAAACAGGAGATCCCCGAGCGTTTCCATTATAAAGGAGGGAGGTTCGTCTCCCACCTGACGCTGGTCGCCGAGCCGGGCTGGTTCATCACCGAGGTAACGCATCACATCACTTCTGTTGTCACATTGACCAGGACAAGTGTGTTTCCCTTCATGCTTGTCTAACATAGAACAGCTCAACTAGAAGTCAACACAGAGACGAGGGTTAGATGAAGGTAAACAACAGGGGAGCTGACAATCCTGAAAATCATTTTTGCTGCCAACTTATTTCATCATTATTTATGGATCATTATGGGCTGGTTTTAGCTTCATGTATCTCATGCACGTGGATGAAAACAGGATCTCTTGTGTGTTTATGTTTGTGCGTGAATTCCAGAACAAGTCGAATCTCCCGTTCTGGCAGAATGGCTCTGGGCCGGCCTCGGGTTGGCAGAACGGTTGGCATGGTTACGACAACGAGTTCCTCGACATGAGAGGCTTTTTCTTGGCAACGGGACCTGGTAACACACGCATCATATCTTTAAAGGAGACATATTCTGTCCCTTTTCCACAAATTAAAATAGTCCCCAGGTGTCTTAAAGACATGTCTGTCACATGCTTCAGTCAGAATCCCCCAAGGATCAAACATCACAGCTCTTTACATCCTCTCTAAACAACAACAAACGGCTGCTTTCAGTGTCTGTCCCTTTAAATGCAAATGAGCCACTGCTTGCCCCGCCCCTTCTACTGCTACCAGGTAGAGGAGGGATTATGCAAATGAGAAAACTAGTTACATCATTGAAAGACAACTGAGGGAACAGCTTGTAAAACCACATGGATTTCAACAGATTTTATTGTCAATTCTCACATTTTGGGACCAGAAGACAAAAGCCTTCAGAAAGTGACATTTCCATAATGTGTCCCCTTTATTAAAGTGCATTCTGGGTAATTTATTGACACCTTTAATCTGTCAAGCAAGTAACAGATTTGTTTGACAGCGTCCCTCAGCGTCCACGCTCTTCTCCTGTTGGCCGCGGTCTCTACTGAGCCAGTGAGCTGCTGGAGAAATGTTGGTGGAAAAGTTAAATGTAGTGAATCATAATTAAGCAATATCACAGTAGAGGGAGTGCTGTTGTACTGTATATCAGCACGGCTGTGATTCGGTCAGATAATCCCACCGTGCTGATATACAGTACAACAGCACGACCTCAGTGTGATATTGCTTTTATACAACAGTGCTACGAGCGCATTTTAGAACAGTAATAAACTACAAGAGATTATGATTTGTTTGTTTATTTATTTGGCTCCGCCAACAGAAATAGTTCTGTAACTGGAAGGGAGACAAGGCTGTTGCCAGGCAGCACATAAACATTTCATACTAGCTTGCTACTAGCTACAAGCTTTTCCACCGAGCTGCTTCAGTGCTGGTTCTGGTTCTGAGCCCGTGTCTGATCAGCAGCGCAGCAACAGGACCAGCGTGAAGACACAGAGACGTTATCGATACCGTATTACATGTGTTTATCTGCTATGTAGCCTAATCATTATAAACACAGTTGAAGCTTAGTAGCTGAGCTACGTGGCTAACAACAGCTAACGCTAATATCAAAACACATCACCGTCAAAACGTAGTTGCCCCCGCGGTGATTTTTTTCCAGCCGTGTTTAGTAGAGATTTATCTCCAATTAGACGGACCAGGTCAGGTCCAGGTTTTAATGTTCAGGTTTCTAACTGTAGCAGCAGCAGAGAGATGAGGCAGCTCCTGTATGGGGAGCCTGGCTCTGACTTAGCTCCTGTCCAGCTGAACAGCGGAGTGATAACGTCTGTGAAAAGTCCCAGTGCTGTTATACTGTATATCAGCACTCATGGAACGTCTCTTGTCCAATCAAATTGCTCGGTTGGGACCGGTCGGAACTAACTGTTGTATAATATCAGGACATCTACCTACCCTGAAAAGTTTTAGCATCTATTTTTGTGGTGTAAAAATGTGGAATAGACTAGATGAGGATATAAAAATGTGCAATAACTTAAAACAATTTAAAAGTAAGTACAAACATACACTCTTGGTCAGCTATAAAGAACTGGACAGATCATTTTACTCTTTTTATTTATAATCATGGTCTTATTTCATATTAAAGTAATATGTTTTTAATCTTTAAAAAGGTATGGAACTACTGGTGTATGACATGAATCACAATGTGGCGGGGGGGCTGAACTTGATCAGCCTTGCTTCCTTCAGCCCCTTCTCAAACTTGCACAGTATCATTATTGTTTTTGTTTCTTGTTACATCGACTGTTTGTCTTTTTGTGCTTGTTTGAGACAAATAAAAATCAAATCAAATCAAATATCATAACATCTGATCATTGTTTTTACTCCACTTCATCCAGACTTCAAGCGAAATCTCCGTGCAGCTCCGATCCGATCGGTGGACATCTATAACGTGATGTGCCGGACGCTGGGAGTGACACCGCTGCCCAACAACGGCTCCTGGTCTCGGGTGGAATACCTCCTGAAGGGCTCAGCCGGTCCCCCGCCCCGGTCCACAGCCCTCTGGACCGGCTGCATGGGGCTGGTAGGAATACTGCTGGCACGACGGGACTAACACACGGACCGGTCTAGTGTTTGTGGCATCTGAGAGTAGAGAGAGAATTGATCCTGTAGAGGGACTTAGACCACGTAGGGGTGAATGAATGAATCTGTGAGGAGGGAAAATCAACGACACTTCCTCTGTTCCTCCTTCCTGTCTCATCAGAAGTTTGACACCTCTGAGATTTGGAGTAAATGGAATAAATGCACGTCTGTGAAATCTAACCAACTGTTCAATTCCATATTTGCCTGTGAATGTCTACTTGATGAATTCAGTTTTATTTGTACGGTGCTAAATCATAACATACATCATCTTAAAGGACAATTCTGGGCAAATTCAACTCGGGGGTGTATGTTCCTATCATTTTAGGTCTAAAAGAAGGAATCTGAAGATTTTCAGTTTAATGTCTCCTGTTTTGTGGTAGTTATGGTCTGTCCCCGCGTCGCCACGGCAGCAATGAATGGGAGTGGATGTAAGTTGTGCTGTTTAGGCTGTTTCCATCCCTCAAAGCCACAGACAGCGTCAGATGGAGACTCAAACATGCAGCCAGAAGTTTATTTACTTCAACAAGCCGACATGTTTGTAAAACTAGATCTAATTCAAAGTCTCCCAGAGTCTCGCGAGACCCAGTTGCCGTGCTCGGTGTGTTCAGGTGCAGTGGGAAAAGCTACCGTTTGTGTCATAAACACAGGAATATCAACTCTTTACTTGCTTCAAGTGTACATTTTTTTCCACAGACAGCGTCAGGTGGAGACTCAAACATGCGCAGAGAAGTTTTTTTTTACTTGAGCAAGTCAAGAGTTGATATTCCTGTGTTTATGACACAAACGGGAGCTTTTCCCACTGCACCTGAACACACCGAGCGCATCAACTTGGGTCTCGCGCAAGACTTTGATTTGGTCTAGTTTTACAAACATGTCGGCTTGCTTGAAGTAAATAAACTTCTGGCTGCATGTTTGAGTCTCCATCTGACGCTGTCTGTGGCTTTGAGGGATGGAAACAGCAGAACTTGCATCCGCTCCCATTCATTGCTGCCGTGGCGACGCGGGGACAGACACAACTACCGCAAAACAGTTGACATTAAACTGAAAATCACCTTCCTTCTGTTAGACCTAAAATGATAGGAACATACACCCCCGAGTTGAATTTGCCCGGAATTGTCCTTTAAGGCACTTTACAGGGTAAGGTCAAGGCCTTACATGATTACCATTCATTGTCACAATAAAACATGAAGTTACATACACAACGGAGCAGCAGGACTCATGCTGTGTTTTACCTGCACATATCTCCAGCTTCCATGGAACCTTCATTGGAAATCATACAGAACAATTATAACAATCAATCATTACTATTCTCTGGTTGTGTGTATGTTTAATGAATGAATGAATTATTTTGGATATCACAGCAAAGCCTTTTGAAACTTCATACAGTAAATGAGGCTGATTCTGCCTTATTTCCATGTGGGAATTTGCATAACAGGGAATGGTATAAGCTATACTTTATTTTTAATTAGTAAAGCACAATCATGTGTAGGAGATGTTTTTAAGCTTCTTTCTTCCAGACACTTTTCTTCTTTTTTATACTCAGGCTCTGTTAGATTGTTAAAATGTTGTAGGGGGAAATGGTTTTAAATCTGATGTTCATGTCTCTGTGTCTGATAAATCACTGTAATGACCTATGGTTTGTGAAAGGTGATGTTAGAATAAATGTGCTTTGATTCTGAATCTGTTACCTTTGATTCAATTTTAGTCTTTTTAACTAGAATGTATTTGTCACAGTTCATGCAGTGTTTTTCTAGGATTTACCACATATCAACTCCAGAGCTGAAAAATTAAAGTCAATACTCAAGTGTCAAAAACTGCAGTTTCTCCAATGACCACTGGAGTGTGATCTTGTACTATAGAGAGAAGCAACTTTACACACTCACATATGTGGGTGTCACCAATCCTGAGAACACGGACACACACTTTTTTTGTGCAATGAAGGATTCATTTTCAAATCTTTCATTTTAGTTGACGAGATATTTAACGGCAAAAAAAACAAAAAAAAAACGATCGCCCCTGCAAGCATTGTAATCTCATCGGTTTATTCGGTTAATGGCTGTTGGTTATCGGTCAGAAAGTTGTTGGGCTGTCAACAGTGTCCACAAGCACACAGGCACACCCTCCCCGCACCTTCTTTCATGCACTATATCTACTGTATAGCTCAACATCTATCTTCCCCCACTCCTCACTTCATTTTTTTGTTCTCACAGTCCTTCACCTCCCCCTTTTCATTTCACTATGGTGTAGCACACCCCTCCCTGACCTACAGAAGTATAACTATCGGAAGCTACGTTCCAGGGAGGGCAGGTGACAGTCACTAAAGTATATAAACAAAAAATGTATTAAGTTATGGATATGGTTTCCACTCAGACAAAAAAAAAGAAAGATTTTGAAATAAACCGGGGAACCCACAAAAGGACATGACACTAACACAAGACAAGGAACACAACAGGGCTAAAGAAACCACGAGTCCAAAACAAGAAGCTACATTAACAAAAAACCGAGCCACTGCGTGGCGGCAAACTCAGGGCCATGACGGGCTGGCTTCCAGACAGCCCAAACAGCACCGATCAGGGTGGGCGGAGGGGGTCCGGAGGAGGGAACTCGGGGCAAGGCCAGGGGACATGACAGGTAGAGAAGGGGAATGGGGGTCTGGAGGGCGGCCAGGGGGCCCTGGGAACCTGACACTGCTCGCCACCAGGTGGGAGACAGGAAACCCCGAGCTCTGGCACACCAGAGCTGGGGGGTGCTGAGGATCGGCGTCCTCGCTGCCTTTGTCTCCTCCTCGGTGCCCTGACCTCCACAGGGGAGCTGGGTGCTGCATCGTGTGACACAGGAACAGGAGTGGCGTCTGCCGGGACCCCCGACGCCGGAACAGGAGTGGCTGGACCGCCGACTGCCTCACCGCAGGTAGGGGACATGGAGGCTGCGGCCCAACCACAGGTGAACTAGAAGGTTGCGGCCCAACCGGAACAGGAGATGGCTGCAGCTCAGCCGGAGAGGGAATGGGTGTGTGGCTAACCGGCTTACCGCTAGCAGGCCAGGAGCCTCTGCCTGGCCTGGATGAGGCTAGTGCTGCCCGGTCAGCCCGTTGAATTGACAGGGGTCCTCCCCGTGCCAGACGGGACCCCCAGAATGGGTTTGTCTTGCTGGGCAGGTGGGTTGATGGAGGAGAGGCTGGGGTTGCTGGGGACGAGGCTTGGGCTTCTGATGGCGGCAAGAGGAGACTCCTCTGCTGGGCCCAGGGGAGTTGGCAGATGACTCCCTCCTGCAGAGAGGACTGCCAGGAGGGCAAAATACTCAAAGAGAGTCATCATCCGTGGAGGGGAGTTGTCTGCTGGGTCCATTAGTGGTTGGATCATTCTGTCAGGATGTGTGGAGAAGGACCCAAATGCAGACAGAGGTGGAGACAAGTTTCAGTGACAAAAAGGGATTTATTGTTTACTCAAACCAAAATCAGGGAGTGGGCACACTGGGGAACACAGGGTAGCAACGCAGACGATCCAACACAGACAAAGGGAGACACTGAGGCTAAATACACAAGGGAAGACACAGGTGGTGCAATCAAGACAGGTGAAACACATTACGTAATCACAAGGGGAGCACACAGGAAGACACGACACAAAACTACAAAATAAAACAGGAACTCAACAGGGACCAAAAGACACATACCATGACACAGAACTTAAAAAAATAATACAGAATCAAAGAACACAAGAGACAAAAGACCAAAAACAACTAAAAACCGAGCCACGCGGCAAACTCAGGGCCATGACAGTGACCATTTAAATTCTCTCTTCAGGTTGGTTGAGTTAACACATTCAAGGAATTATTACAGACATTTTACGAACAATATTCATCGAAACATGATAAAATATTAAACATCAAAGTGGTTTGAATCACTGAACAAACTTCTATATAATAATATATTAACAGTGACTCAGCGTATCAGGCTTCACTCCTCACTGCAGCTTCAACAAAAATATTTATAATACAACACAATAACATAATGAAGTGTTTTCTTTAGTAACAAGAAGTTTGATTTTGAATAAACATGAGACAGAAACAAAATAAGTCATTTCATTGGTCTACTCAGTTTGATTGACAGAACAGATGATCAGAGGGGCAGAGTTTTCACCTCCATCATTATTAAAGGGACTGGAGAGTGGGTGTAGTTTGTCAGTAAAGCAGCAGCCAGTGAAGGAGTAGATGAGAGCTGCAGCATCTACGTCATAAAAGGAGACCAGACCCTCCTCATAATCCACAAACACCCCCACCTTCTCAGGACCAGACCTCAGATTGAGATTGACTGGGGAGTCCTCAATAGCTATGTATCCATTTCCATGTGTCAACTTTATCCTCCAGTAACCATCCTGAGGACTCCGTGTGATGTCTCCCCTCCTATCAATCGACTCTCTGGCCACTCCCACAACCCAGTCAGTTTTTCCTTTGACCTGAACCTCAAAGTAAAATCTGCCTGAAGAGAAACTCTGTTTTCCTAAGACATAGACATAATGGGAAAATCTCTCTGGGTTGTCTGGGACATTCTTCCCCACATCACTATAATGAACTTGTTTTCCATCATCAGACAGGATGAGCCAGGGACTTGCTGTATCAGGATCCAGAGTCACATCCACTGCAAACTGCTGGACCCTCTTCATCTCAGCCTTCATCATCTTCCTCATCTGTCCACAGAGCGTCTTCTCCAGCTGAGACACAGCTCTCCCCACAGTCCCCTCATATGATGGTGGACGGACTCTGACCTGTGTCCAGTCCTTGGTGGGTGCAGCAGCTTTCAGGGATGGGAAGCTTTGGAGGAGGTGGAGGTGGTCTTCAGAGAGTGAGAGCTGCTCCACCTCAGTGCTTCTCTTCTCCAGCTCAGAGATTTCCTGTTCCAGCTCTGTGATGAAGTCTTCAGCCTGTTTCTCTGAGCTTTTTTGTGTCTCTTCAATCTCCTTGATGAGCTGCTTCAGGCCTCTGTCAACAGACTCCTTCAGAGCAGTGAAGACCTTAACACCCTCTGCTTTCTCTCTGTCTGCAGCAGCTTTACTGATCTTCACTGGTTGTTTGATCTCCTCAATCTTCAGTCGTCTCTTTAGGATCATGCGCTGAGTTTCAGCCTCTGTCTTCTGCAGCTCTGCCTTCGTCCCTTCATATTCTTCTCTCAGAGGAACAAACTCATGAGTCTTGTGGTCTAAAACAGAGCAGAGCATGCAGATACATGTCTGGTCGGTCTGACAGAACAGCTCCAGAGGTTTATCGTGCTTCCTACATATCCTGTCCTCCAGGTTCTCCACAGGCTCCATCAGCTGATGTCTCCTCAGACCTGACACTGTCAGATGAGGCTCCAGGTGAGTCTCACAGTAGGAGGCCAGACACACCAGGCAGGACTTCAGGGCCTTCAGTCTGGTTCCAGTGCAGACGTCACAGGGAACTTCTCCTGGTTTGGAAACTTGTTGCTCTGAGCTGCTGCTGCTGGTTTTCTGTTGAGCTTCACGTCTGAACTGAGCAACAACCTCAGAGATGAACCTGTTGATCTCAAGCTGAGGCCTTGTTTCAAAAACTCTCTTACACATTGGACACTGACACCTGTCATTAACATCCCAGTGCTGAGTGATGCAGCTCTGACAGAAGTTGTGTCCACATGATGTGGCGACTGGATCAGTGAAGACATCCAGACAGATAGAGCACAGGAACTGATCTTCAGACCTCAGGTGACCAGCAGCAGACATGTCTACACACCGAGGGAGACAAAACACACAAATTCATTTAAAATCATGTATAGGTGGGTTTGGCGATCTTTTTCTGGAACACTTTTTACACAATTTTTTACACACGATAACAAACAGCGCAGTCTATTTCTCCACACGCAAACCACAATCAAAAAGCCACTCATTGCCACAAATAATGCTCAGAACAGCACCAAACGTCATCAACAGTACAAACAGGATCCCAGCCCATAATACGAGGCATCCTGGTTTCTATTGAAAAGAGACAAAAACACAATTCCCCCACTCTCCCCCAGTTATACGTTATGCAGCAACTTTACGCATCCAGAATAGCGTCCAGGCACTGACAACTCACGTCCGAGTCTGACTGGCAGCACAAACATCTGGTTTCAGCAGCCATTGGCAGGCAGTGACACACATGACCCCCAGGCCCAGCACATAGACTCCACAGGCAGCTCTTCCTCTTTCACTTTTCTCCTCCATTTCCTTTAGCTCGTCTTCAGTAAACTCGGTCTCAAACTGATAGGGGTACCCATCGAAATGAAACCAGTCGTCGTTGTTCTCAAACTCCATAAGCTCAGCCATGTTGTCTCTTCCGGTCGCCCTGATGTCGCGTCTAATTTTGCGCTTGTTTACGTGATTTTCTCCTGTAAATATCTAAAGTTAGAAATGCCCAATTCAGTTCATTTCCCTGTGAACACTCAATAATAACTTTTATAAACTGATAGGCAAGATACAAAGGAACTTTGACAGCATTGTATGGAGTAATAATCACACATTTTCATCCTTGAGCTGCGGGACTCTACTTCACTCCGTAATTGCCAGCTGACTACCTGTAACCATGGCAGTAACAAGCAGACATCACAGAAAGGACAACATGGCTGAGTTTATAGAGTTTGAGAACAACAACAACAGTTTTCATTTCGATGGGCGCCCCTATCAGTTTGAGACCGAGTTTACTGGAGCTGAAGAGCTAAAGGAAATAGAGGAGAAAAGTGAAAGAGGGAGAGCTTTTCTCTCCAGAGGTGCTGGGGAAATCAAGTGGTCATGTGTGGTCACTGCCTGCCAATGGCCGCTTAAACTGAATGTTTGTGCTGCCATGAGGAGTCTGACGTATTTGGTTCCAGTGCACCATCCCAAACATTTACTTTCATGTTTCGGAATGCCGGCCCTTAATTATTTTTGAAAAAGGGGCGCCATTCCGAACCTGAAAAAAGGTCTGCCATTTCGAAAGGTAGTAATTAAGGGCGCACTCACACTAGGGCCAGTTGTTCCGTACTGTGCTGAAGCACGAATGCCCCCCCCTCCCCTGTCCCCCGCTGACCCGCACTCACACTACCCCGAACCCAAGCGTGCTCAAGCACGGTTGCCTCCGACACATACGTCATCACGTTGATATAGAGGGGTTATTTCTTTACCAACGTGGCGGATGCGCGCTTAACCTGACTGCAGAAAGAAAGGCACTGTTCTTTATTAACTGTCTGTTTGACCGATTGTCATGGTTATCTTGAAGCTTACTCAAAGCGATGTTAGCTAGCAGTGTTGGCATACTCATGGCACAACATAATCGTTAAGTGACTGCTGTTTACACGCGGTTGCAGAAAGATGGTGGAGAATGAACCAAAAGCGCATTACATGCTTGTGCTCACATTCGTGATCGAATGTACTGTGCTCAAGCACACCTCTCCCAACAGTACCGGGCCAGGGAAGTGTACCATACTCAAGCACGGAACACTTGCACTCACACTAGCAATAAAATCTGGACTTTGGGGGGCAATCGTGCTTGGGCACAGTACGATTCCCTAGTGTGAGTGCACCCTAAATGTGCTGGGTAAAGCATGTGATGTGCTTGCCGTGATAGTACAGTGGGCAGTTGCCTTTGGCATGGGTGACCAGGGAGCAAATCCCGGGAAGGGCGCATGCTGGTACCCTTTTTGTTTTGTATATTAGCCCACTCATTATGTACATTATTAACCGGCCGGGGAGACACCGGACGCGGAGGCGCCACGAATAGTCGCAAACCGCAGAGAAGCTGAGCCAGTTTCTTTCCGGCGCCTATACTAGCTGATTGTGTTGTTCACACCAGACGAGCCGCAGCGCGCACCTCCGTGGCCGGCTCACGCCCTGCAGCGATCATTTCAGCGTCTGGTCTATTTGCCGTGAGCGATCGCGTCAAGCCGGGCAGGAAATCAAACAAAGAAACACGAGAGAATCCAGTCAATTTTCAAAATAAAACACTGTGATTGACACCGTCAGAATGGCGGTCCTTCGGAATGGGGGACGTGTGTTGTCAGTGCCTGGACGCAGAAAGTTGCTGCATGACGTATAACTGGAGGAGAGTGGGTGAGCTGTTTTTGTCTCTTTTCAATAGAAATCAGGCAAAGCAAACAGATGTTTGATGCCTCGTATTATGGGATGGGACCCTGTTTGTACCCCCCCCCCCCCCGTTTGGTGCTGTTCTGAGCATTATTCGTGGCTATGAGTGATTTTTTGATCACGGCTTGCGCATGGAGAAATAGACTGCGCTGTTTGTTATGGTGCGGCCATTGCTAAAGTTGCTACAACTAGAGAAGCTAGTGGTTAGCAGACTTCATCTCTCGAGGGGGGGTCTAACTCTGTGTTACGGTGCGTTGGACCATGGGTTAAATTTACGCCAGAATGTCCCTCTAAGGTGGGTGTTGGATGGATTATTATGATGTCAGGTGTTTTCTTACCCATACCATGAAAAACTGGCAAAGAGTTCCCCACTACATGTGCAACCCAATACTGTGATATGAATCCAATGCTGAACAAGCGCTGAGCGTTCCTGCGCTCTGGAGGCGTGGCTTCACAGAGAAGTCTGAGGAAAGGGGCACAGACTTTTGAATTGTGTGTTTCTAAAATGTGGCCTGCTAGAACCATCTCCAACCTTTAAGACTCTGGTTCTCTAACTTGGGGGCAGGGCTGACTCTATTAAACATTAATCCTTCACACAGAGTCTTACAAAATGTGCTGTTTTTCCATTCTGTGCTTTTCCAAACCAATAAATATGAAATGTAAACAACCTATCAGAGAAGAGGAAGTTAAAGGGGAACTAAACCCCTCAGTTTTGGATGATGTGCTCTAAGCTTGAAATTCAAAAAATGCCTTGATTATGGGCGGGACTCCAGGAGCACTCTCCGATCCCCCCTCCCCCCTGCGCCCCATTCACACCCGCGAAATCACACAAAAGAGAAAAAAAAGTAATAAACACACATCGACACTTCTGCTAGCGCTAACGAGCTACTAACGAGCTACTCTAACAGCACTAGTAGCGCGTACACTACTAGGAGAGGACGCCAGAGCCGTGACACAGCATCTACAGCTGATCCGCCGGCTCGTTAGCTCGTTAACGGCTCGTTAGCGCCGGCCGCGCTAACGATTCCCATCCAGGCAGCTGTTAGCAGCCGTTAGCCGCAGCAGAGCAGCTAGTGCGCCTAGCAACCGTTAGCAGAAGGCAGCAGCCGGTGCTGATTGGTCGGGGAGCTAGTGGCCGATGACGAAAGCTGCCTCCAAAACGTCATCTGCCTCCATCTCAGCCAATAGAAAAATTAGATTGTAATAGCCGTGTTTCAACCCATAGAGGGCAGTCACTCTACATTTTTACTACAAAATACACCAAATTGAAATATTTTGACTAAAATGTCAAAAGTTGGACCAGAATCAACTAACACTACCTTATACCCAAATATATTTGTTTTCAGCAGAAAAAAGTGGTTTAGGGGTTTAGTTCCTCTTTAAGACCAGACTAACCAATCACTGATCTCCTGAGCTGTTAATGAAGAAGCAGAAGCTGCTTCAATATTATCATTTGATCCATATTTTTTAAACATGATTAACAAAAAAATGTTCTGTGTAGATAATAGGATGTAAAAATCCTATTGTTTCCTATTATTTAATGATATTTACTAAAAAAAATTTTTTTGCATATGTATTTTGTGTGTGTTGGTATATACACACAGATATTTACTTTATAAAAAATCACTCTCTGATATCTTAAATTAATATTTAAGTTGTAATGACGCTGCAGAAAGAACCATTTTTAGTTTTGAAACACTTGGTCTGTCTATTAACTCATTGAGTGCCACGCTCCTTTCCAAAGTTTTAGTCAAGTGTACCGGCAATTTAGACCATTTTTGACGATTTTTGTAGAGCCACAGTGTATTCTATATTATTGCCACCAACACATACTGTGGCTCATTTGAAAGGTGAAACTTTCTGCTTCAAATGGCCACAAACCGTTTGTTTCTACGTGCCTCTGTTCCTGAGAAAAGTCAAGCTAAACATGGCTGGGTTTCACCAAAATCCCTGCTTTTTTTCTAGAAGAGGAGATAGATCTTTTATGAAAGGTGCTCTGTTTGTGCCTGTCGCTCTTCTGACACTCGCATTTCTGGATCAAAGGGCTCGTGTAAGATAACAACAATTGTTGTTCTATTCACAAAACAACCATCGGGGGGGGGGGGGGGGGGACTGTCGGCTGAGAGCTTCCTGTTTCTGCTCCGAGCTGCTGGAGCCTCGCGGGTGAGAGCAGAGCAGCTGCTGCATCCACATGCAGAACTCCGTTTGCAGAAGCCGAGTTATGATGAAAACTTCCAGATCATGAGCTGTCATGAGTTTCTGATCGTCATCTATTTCAGTTCTGCTCGTCGTAGAGTCCCCAAATTTACACATAAGGTGTGTTTAAGTGTCTAGTTTCATAATTAAAAAAAAAAGCAAAAAACGAGAAATCTCGTTTTTGGCACTCAACGCATGGGAACGAAAAACGAGAAATTACGTGGTTGGCACTCAATGAGTTAAACACCTGATAATCTGATATTTCTTGTTTTGAATGCTACACAAAAAATCCTATTGTTTAATATTATTTACTGTGATTTATTAACCACTATTTTTTTGCATGTGTATGTGTGTGTATATTTGTTTGTATATACACAGACATGTATACTTCATAAAAATCACACACTGACATTTAATTTATATATTGTGTATAAGAGGAAGAACTCTGCAGGTAGAACTGTTTTTGTTTTGAAACAACTCGTCTGTCTATTAAACGTTTGATAAACTGATATTTCCTGTTTTGAAAGCTGCACTTAGTGACAAGGACACTGTATTTCCTCTGGCTGCTTCAAAATAAAAGGTTATTAATAAAAGGTCTTATTGTGAAAGAGCAGCAGGAAGTAGAGAGTAATGCAGCTGTAGCAAGTGATAACTTGACGGCTCTAAAACCAGGAAATGAGGTGAAGTGTAGAGAGAAGCTGAGAGTTATAAAAGTCCTGAGCAGAGACACAGAGACCCTCCTGTTGTCCTTCTGGGTCAAATTGACCCGATCCTTCCCTTTTCCCTTCCTTCTTTCCTTCCTTCCCCTCATCCTTAATTCTTCTTCTTCCTTCCTCTTTTGATCCAATTGACCTGATCTGTTCCCCCCCTCCATCTTTCTTTCTTTCCCTTTTCCCTTCCTTCTTTCCTCCCTTCTTCCTTCCTTGAACGAATCTGTTCCCTCCCTCCATCTTTCTTTCTTTCCCTTTTCCCTTACTTCTTTCCACAATCCTTTTTTCCTCCTTTCCTTCCCTTCGTCCTTACTTCTTCCTTCCCTCTTGACCCAGTCTGTTTCCTCCCTCCTTCTATCTTTCCTTCCTTCTTTCCCCTTGCCCTTCATTCCTTCCTTCTTTCCTTTCGTCCTTCCTTCCTTGATCCAGGAGGACAACAGGAGGGTTACAGTGGACTATAGTGTCAGTTCACTAGAGTCAGTGTGACATGAAGAGAGTGAAGCTCCAGCTGAGTAGAGATGAAGCTCAGTGTTAAAGCTGCTGCTCACACAGTGAATATGATGAGCTGTACTCACCAGTGTTTGGTAGAGACTCTGCTGTGTTGCTGACAAACTCCTGATGGACTCACTTTGACTTTCTGTCTCCTCTCAGTCCTCGATCCCTCACACTTTAGGTTTCACTTCTGCACTGTGACGTTGAGCCTCTCCCTGTTTCCTGTGTTGCTCCTCCTCCTCCTCCCTCTGTAGCTCTGTGTGTCTGTGCTTTTGTTGTGAAACAGCAGCGTTTCTCTGGTGAACACGGAGCAAAGGTGGAGCTGCATCTGACAGGTGGGAGGAGTCAAGTGTGTGAGTGACAGCTGCTGTTTATCTCCTGATGTTCCAGCAGCAGAGACAGACTGGGAACCACTCAGGAGAAATTAACATCAGTCCAACAAGACATTTAAATATGTAGAAACACATTAAAGAAGATCAAAGAAGAACATTTCACAGACTTGTCTCAGTAGAAATACATCAGATCAAATTAGTGGTGGGACTCAACTAAAAAATTAACTAATTTATTAAAGGCTTTGTAATTTATTAATGACATTGTAATCCCATATTAATATTTGACACTGCAACATTTTTCAGTTCAAACTGATTTGGTAGATGAGAGAATCAACCAGTAGACATACCTACATACAGTTTCTATGTACCTCTAGAAAGTCATCATATTTTTCCAAAATCTTAAGGTTTTGTCATGTTCCACCCTGGAAATTAAAATTAATTCAATCTAACATTTTTAAGCTGCATATACACAATATAACCCTCCTTATCAAAGTGAAAACATCATATGAGTTTTTAAATATCAACATTTTTGGTCATATACCGTAGATCAGTGGTCCCCCAACCACCGTGGATCATTTGGTACCGGGCCGCAGAAAGATGAAATGAAAATGAAAAAAAAAAAAATGAAATCGTTTGTTTCGTCTATTTCACACTTCCGGTCATTTTATTTTGAAAATGTTGCCACTTCCGTTTGTGCATCTTCCCGGTGCTGCGCAATTGACAGGCAGGCACAAACATAAAAGAGTGAACAACACACGTCGCCGGGCCGGGAAAAACCCAATAATGAGACGACAGAAGACCCGACGCCTTCCAACAAGAAGCTGTTCTAAAAGAAAAAGCACGAGTCCTGTTTAAATTACGGGTTCATTGTGTAGTGATATGAGGCACCACTGTTATATTGAACACAGGGTTCTGCTACACCGACACTCCTTTTTAGCTTGTAGCCAATCGTTGCTCAAGCCTAGAGTATAAAAGTAGGCCGTGTCCCTCCTCCTGACCTCTCGCTTCCTGCTTCTTCGGCCCGCCCACTGACAGGTCGTTGCATGGCTGCTCCCAGCAGAGCACAGGTAGGCACACTTTAGCGTGCTGTTTGTGTACATTGTGAGCGTTGTTTTAATTTAATTCAAACCGTAACTCCTTAATAGATCCGGCATCTCCGCCGCGGTCGAGGCGACATAATGGGTCGTTAACTGCCGCCGACCGGCGCGTAGGTGAGTCACTGAGAGTTTCTGTTTTTAATCGCTGTAAGCCAGGTGCTAAGTTTCTTTTCGCTCCTCTCCCTCTAACAGCCGGCCGGTTGTATGGCGCGTGGTGGCCTACTCCCCCCGCCACGCCGACCCTCTTCACCCCTCTCCCTCTTTGGAGGGGACGTTGAGTGACCGGACTGAACCGGGGTTTTTGGATGCTAAAGCTGAGTAAGAAGAGCACTATCCGTCATTTAGCCACGGCTACATGCTACCGCTGCTTCGCTGCTTCTGCTGCTACTATGTTTCTGCCCTCCTTGCTGCTTCGGCTTGGTTCGGGGTCCTGTCGGCCTACTGACCGACTTCCTTCCTGTTACTGACCCTGCTCCCGCTGCTACTGCGCGTGGTGCCGGTTGGTGTATGTGTGTGTGTTTGGCTGCCGCTCGTGTGTGCTGCTACGGGCTCTACCTGGACTTTCAGCCACTCACCTGGACTGCGTGTGTGTGAATGTGGAGGTAGACAAGGGTTGGTTATATTGTTTTGGTTATGTGTTATGTGATTGATGGTATAATTTCTTCATTTAGTTTTCATTTGGAATTTATTTGTATTAGTTTATCATTGATTTGTTTGACAGAGCCCTCTTAATTTTGTTTTCCTTTCCCCCTTGTGGTATATTGATGTGTTGATGAAAAGAAGGGTTCACCGCTGACACGTCTTCGGTTGTATTCAAAAAGAAGTTTATTAACAAGAAGAAGAACAGTGTACAAAGAATGCCGAATCCTGGAGCATCTCTGGCCAAAATGAGATCTCTCTCGACTGGCCCAAAACTCTGACCTTATATATGTTTCTAACTCCAAACACTCCACCTTCTCCAAACTAAGGAATGCAACCAATCAACAAAGACTACCTTGATCTGGACTATTTACTTTCTGGAATTTAACCTCTTGACCAAATTGATAACCTTTGGGCCACCATAGGTCAACGGAAGAAAACACCCCTGACCTAAGGTTTCAGCCTTTAGGCTAAACAAAACAATCATCAACTTTCCAACAGATAAAGTTGCTTCTAGGCAGCATCTGGAACCCATTAAGCAGAGCATCAGTTGACACATTCCTTCAGTTCAGAGAAAGCACACACAATAAGAAGAACATAAGATAATACAAGATATTTAAGCAAGAAAGTTAAGGTGTATAATACACTACATATTTCCCCCCTTCGAGGCTCGTAGAGTCTCGACACATAAAAGACAACATACAATCAAATGATTATCATAATGAAACAAACAGACACTCTTATATAATGTCTATAATGAAACAATCATTAGCAATAAAACAATTTGTGGAGTGTGAGAGCGAAAACCTGCCAGGCAGCCAATCTTCCTTAAAGTTTCCATCAAACAATCAAGACAGGAAATTCTCTCACGGTCCCTCTGCCTTAGGCAACCACTGTTTAGCACTCCAAACCAATTAGAAAAGAAGAAATTCTTAAAACTTATATGAAATAATTCAGTAGATACATATGAAAACCTCAGACAAATAAAATCAAAACAGTGTCCAATTTCAGGCTGGTCAACCCATCGAATCCTCCATTGGACCTGTCCCTGCCTAACATTACTCTCCCTAAACGTCAAAAAGAAAAGAAAACATCTGAGGCTTCAATATCCACATACTAGCAAAAACATACAGTAGTGAGTACATATCATCATGAAATTTTAATGTCAAAAAATGCATACAATAAAAACACCAAATTACACTGCAGTTCTTCCACAGTGTCAATCTTCAATGTGGTCAAAATACTTAAGTGTCCATGTTCAGGGCCCTTCACTTCATTCACATTCTTCATGTGAGGATGTCTGAATCTCCTCAGAACATCTGGGTCCCCGAACAGCCTGGCACTTTCACAGTGATCTCTCTCCTATATGTTCTAGGAGGGAGAGAGAAAACAAACCAGTATCTTTGCAACAGCAAATACATTTCAAACATTGTCACAAATTAACACACTCATGTATTATCATCAAAATGTATTATTGTCTCATTTGCCATTATTTCAATATGGATATGTCTCCATCAGTTCTCCTCTCACTTCTCTTCCATCTTTATTCACATCAGTTTCTCGCAGTAACATCTGGTTCTGATCTCCTGGTAACACTACACCAACCCACCTCAATATCATCGCCTTTGCAAAGGTCAATAATATTGTACAGAAGCAAAACAACAAGCACAGTGTTACAACTACTGCTATCATAATTTGAGCTAACACTGCACCCATAGGTCCTAATTGCTCCTGCAGCCAAGAATTTGCAGATTTCCCAGCACCTTCTGAAGCACCAAAAGCATCTCTTATGTTTTTCAGTGCATCTATAACACTAGTCATATTATCTGAGCTGTCGGGAATCAGAGTGTAACAAGCATCTCCAGTAAAATTCAGAGCTATGCATAGGCCTCCCTGTTTGGCCAAAATGTAATCAAGTGCCATGTCATGCTTCAGCAATGTCAGTCTGTGACTTTTCTGTGTGTTTGTCAAAGTTGTAAACCCTATCACAGTTTGATCTGCGAATCCCTGCAGGGTGTATGTAATATTATCAATGTGATCTGCTAAGTATGTCACTCCATACCATGGAAATAGACCTATGCCCCATTTCTCTGCTAAACTTACTCGGAAATGATAGGCCTCCATTTTGTGAAATTGTGCCAATTCTCTTTTCTTTCTTTGGCCAGAAACAGCATTAGATTGTGGATCATCAGACGCTTCCCCTTTATGTATGGTGAATACTTCATATGGGAGTTTCAGTTTTGCCATGTAACAGCATCCTGTCCACCCATATGGCAGAAAGATATATGCTTTATCATCACATACCCACCATAGATCTTTAAAATTTCCCATAGTCACATTCGCTGGCAAAGTCTGATTTTTCACAGTTAGAGTTCTACTCCTTTCAGAATCTGGAGCATGAAAGGTCACTGAATACTCATCATTTAGGGCTCTATGTTCACTTTTACCAAAATGCATCATATAATTGTTACAATCTGATATACCCATAAACATCCCAGCAGTCTTAAAGGTATCATTTGAGCAAAAACAACTTTCAGCCTTTGCTCTGGTTACTCCCATTCCCTCAGGAACAGCCTTCGTTATTTCTTCATTTGGGCCAAATAGGCTCAAATATGGCAAATCAATCAACCAGGAGCATTCACGTCGGGGTTTAAAAAGATTCATGGACAATCCCATGACCACATCTCCTGCTGATTGCTGTTGATATAATAACCATGATAACGCATAAGATTGACAAATAGGAGCCAATGGTTCGGGTACTGCTTCTAAAATTGAAGGCCATGTACCTGGTGTTGGAATCTTTACCACACATGGACCCTCAAGTCTTCTGACTGATCTAATAGAATGGGTCAGCTGTTGAAACCACAAATTCTTACCTGCCCATGGGTCTGGAATTTCTAAGGCTTTGGCATCAAATCCATATGCCTTCCATTCAACTTCTCTTTTCTGTAATGTACGATACTGTTCTATTGTTTCTTCTGATACTTCTTCAGAATTCAACAATTCATTACCTATATTATCTGAAATCAAACTCAGCAAATTAGTCTCAGACTTGGGTGTCACATATTCCTCCTGAGGGGATTTAAAGGTCGTCACATCAGGTTTCAATGTTGTTACTACAGAAGTTGGAGATTCTGTAGCTTTGGTAGTTATTTCAATCTTCACATTACTTTTGGAATTTTCAAGGGTAGTGAAAATAGGTTTTGTAGTTATTATCTCTGGAGTTATAACTAAAACTGTTGTAGGAGTCAATGTGTGTGCCTTGTTAGTTGTTTCCAAACCTAATGTAGTATGTGTCACTTTAGTTGTAGTTACTTCAGTAGTCAATTCCTGATTAACCTTGACCACTTTTGATACTTCATCCGACTTTAATGGTTCAACTACAAGTTTTATTTTACGAGTCACATAACCAGATTTCCACTGCTGTTTAAGTGGAACAAATTCAAATTCAGGTTCTAAATAACTACATGTGTAATAACCTTGATCTACCCAGTCAGCAAAATTCAGAAAGAGTGAACACTCTTCCTTAGTTTTTGTCAGGCCCATATCATTAAACAAAACATACTTTCTGTTACTAACAGGTACAGCTTCAACTCTAGGACCTTTTAACATCAATTGTTCATTCTGATTATTTCTCCACTGTAATGAAGCTTCAGGAGTTTTCTGTCCACACTTACATGGAAGCCGGACTGACCCTCCTAAAGGTACTTCAACTCTAATCGTCATACCGTTTGGGTTTGACCTTTCTTCTGACTGGCCTTGGACTTCTTTGTTTTGCTGAATGTTCAAATTGTCCTGGAGTGGCATCACATCTCTCTGTATTCTCTGATGCTTCACTCTCCGCTGGCTCTGTTGTTTCTGGGACATGCCTGAAATCAATGTCCTCAAATCTTTTCTCCTGCTCGTTGACTGGAAAGTCACCTGTGTCATCATCAGGATCATGCACAAGATTATCAACATCATCCAAATCCTGGACCACTTCATCTGGCTCATGTGAGCCTTCAACACCTCCATTTTGTAAGGGTGGCGTTTCTTCAACGGGTGCTTTAACACAGTGTGACAGGTGGTACCAAGTTGGGGACCCTTTAACCTGAACCGCAGTTCCTGTACTGCGAACAACTTCAAATGGTCCTTCACGGCGTTCGTTATACCACTTTCTCCTAAACACCTTTACAAACACCTTATCTCCAGGTTGCACCGTGCTCCTTTTTTGCTCATCAAGTCTCTCCTGCACCTCCTCTTGTCTCTGCCTGTCGGAAACATACATGGATATTCTTTTATGGAGAGTAGCCATATATGTTACATATGCTCGCATTTCATCTTCCAAAAGACCCAGACTTGGACCTTTTCCAGTCATACGCAAGCAAGGTGTTGGCATCTGTCTACCTGTAACCAACTCATGAGGCGTCATATGCAAATCACGCAATTCACTGGAGCGGCATACCATTAATGCTAATGGAAGTGCTGCTATCCAATTTAGACCCGTGTGTTGACAGATTTTGACAATGCGATTTTTCAAAATACCATTCATTTTTTCACAAATTCCTTGACTCTGTGGGTGGTAAACTGATCCGAGGCGTTGTTTAATTCCTAACTTTTGCAAGATTAGCTTTACAGTTTTATCCACAAACTCCTTTCCATTATCTGAAGATATCCGATCAGGAAGTCCCCACCTGCTTATGACCTCTCTGCACAGAAACTTGGCAACTGACTGAGCATCCTTTCGCTTGGTTGGACAGGCTTCTGGCCATCTGGAAAATCTGTCCACAACTACCAGCATATACCTTTTACCTCCAACTGGTTTTATCATATCAACAAAATCCATTACCAGCTCTCGCATTGGACCCCTTGGCGTTGGAATGTAACCTGGTGGAACTGTAACACCTCTTCGAACATTGTTTTTCAGACAAATAGTACATCTGCCTATAACATGATCAATTTGTTCTAATAGACATGGTGCCCAAAATCCATACTCTTTCATGATCTTTCTCCTAACCTCCCCCCTTGCAACATGGGCCAATCCATGTGCCTCTTGGATCATCAATCCCAACAGGTCAGGAGGTGCTATTATCAGACCTTCATGATTTCTCCAAAGACCTGTGGAATCTTGAGTAGCACCTCTGTCTATCCATAATTGTTTGTCCAATGCAGAAACTACTTCCTGCATCTTGATCACATCAGTAAGTGTTATTTTATCTTCTAAATCTGCTTCATGTGTGACCAAGAAAACTTTGCCCAATTTGTCTGCTCCTGTTACTGCTTTGGCAGCTTCATCAGCAGCTTTGTTACCTTGAGTGACTCTTGACATGTCATGTTTGTGTGCTGCACATTTTGCTATTGCAATTTCTTTCGGTTTCATCATAGCATGCAAAAGTTTCATAATCTGAGCATGATGCTGGATTGGGGAACCATCAGTTTTCTTAAAACCTCGATTTTTCCACACTGATCCAAACAAATGACACACATTATGAGCATAGGCAGAATCCGTGTAAATTGTCACACGTTTACCTTCTGCCAACATACATGCTTCAGTTAATCCTACAAGTTCAGCAAGCTGTGCTGATGCAGGTTGAGGAACCACTTCAGCCTTTTCAATCACAAATTCTGTCCCCTGGGCTTTGACTACTGCATAACCAGCACTCAATTTATCCCCCACACGGTAACAAGATCCATCAGTCCAATACTCCAAGTCTGCCTCACGCAGTGGGAGGGCTTGCAAGTCTGACCTCAGCCTTGAATATCTCTCTGCCTCCCGAACACAGTCATGCGGTTCACCATCTTCTGCAGTTGGCAGATTTTCAGCCGGATTCACTGTAACACACCTCACTAATGTAACATCCTCCTGCTCTAAAAGTCTATGATAGTCTCTAAGCCTAGGCATCGTCAATGTATATTTACCATAGTTCAGAAGATTTCTCAAACTATGATGAGTGAGAATTGTCACAGGATATCCCATTGTTACAGAAGATGCTTTATCATACATCAAAGAAACTCCTACCATTGCTCTATAACATAATGGCAATCCCAACTCTACTTCTGAGTAGGCAGTGGAATAATAGGAAATGGGTTGAGGATTTTTCCCTGTTCCTGTTGGCTGACAAAGAACTGCACATGCATATTTACCCCCAACTGAGGTAGACACATACAACAGAAAATTCTTGGAATAATCCGGAAGTGTCAAGGCTGGAGCCTCCTGTAACCTCTGTTTGACTGTTTCAAAAGCCAAAAGGCCATCCTGTGTCCAAGAAAGATTACAGTGTAATTGAACACTTCCGGTATCTTTAATCATAGCTCTCAAAGGCCCTGTTAAACTAGCATAATATTCTATCCATGCAGAAGAATATCCAGCAATACCCAGAAATGTCATCATTTCTCTTACTGTTCTGGGTTTAGGAGCCTCTCGAATGGCTTGTAAATGACTGTCAGAAATGCTTCTGTGTCCGTGTGTTATTGTTTGACCCAAATAAACTACTTTCTCCTGACAATACTGCAGTTTTTTCTGAGAAACCTTGTGACCATTTTCTGCCAAAATCTGCAACAGTTTAATTGAATCATCATGGCATGTTTCTTTATCAGGTGAACAAATTATAATATCATCCACATATTGTACCACTGTACTTTTCAATTTCTGATCCAGTCCTACTAGGTCATCTTTCAATACTTTATTGAAAATGTGAGGACTATGTTTAAATCCTTGTGGCAATCTTTTATACTCATAGAACTGTCCCTTATATGTAAACCCAAACAAGCCTTGACTTTCTATGGCAAGTGGAACACTGAAAAATGCACCACATAAATCCAACACTGTAAAATGTGTAGCAGTTGAAGGGATTTGTGCCAACAAAGTGTGCGGATCCGGTACTTCTGCTGGAAAATCAGCAACCACTTCATTTACAAATCTCAAATCATGTACCATGCGATAAGAATTATCAGACTTTTTCACAGGTAACAATGGTGTATTACTTTGAGGATTTTGAGTTATCTTCAAAACATCTGCTTTCAAAAGTCCCTCAATTTGCGGTTCAATTCCTTCAACTGCTTCTTCTTTCAGTGGATACTGATTTTTCCAGGGAGGTCTAGTCCCTGGTCTAAGTTCCACTTTAACAGGTTGAGCTGACTTCACAAGACCTATATCAGTGCTGTAACGAGACCACAAACATTCAGGTACTTGCTGCAACATCTCCTCTTTCATAACATCTGTGTCCACTTTAACACTGCAAATTACTTCATGTGTCATTCGAACAGTTTGTGGTCGCCCATGACCTTGAGCAGAAATCATAATTTTAAGAAAGCGCTGATCCTCACTCCGCCAAATGGAAAGATTCTCTTTTGTTGGAGCAAAAACAGCTTTCCCTGCCTCAATCATCATTTCTCCTATATGTTTCTGTTCATAGTCCTCAGACACCATCAAAGTTACATGCGGCACACTTTTCTTGATGTCAAATTCTTTACTCACATAATCATTCACATCAATCATCATAGCTGCTCCTTGTGGGCCCAAAATGATACAACATGAAGTGAGTTCAACTTGCTTTGGTTGATGATTCACCCAATTTTCAAAATCTGACTGAGAAGCATCCTTAAAATACTTCAATGTACAATGCAGCGGATACTCTGGAAGCTTCGCATCAGACATATTTGCTGCAATAAACTTCTCCCACAATTTAACAGGCTCCAAAAGTCCTGCACTGAGATCTCCAATCCAAAACACTGAAGAAGCTTCAACATCTGTTTTCATTGACAATTGACGAGCAGTATCACTTGGCATTTCCACCAGACAGCCGTCTGGAGTACATTTTATTATACAATTCAATCTACACAAAGCATCTCTTCCCAAAAGTGCAATCGGTGTATGTTCTGATACCAGTATAGGTATTGTAGTTTTTTGATTTTTGTAGCAGAGCTCAATTGGTTTTGTAAGAGGTACCAGCTGTTTGACTCCCTCAAACCCGATTGTCCGTATCAATTGACCAGACATAGGGAGATGTGTAGCATCTTCAGGCCGAATGCAGGTAAAAGCTGCTCCGCTATCTACCATCACTTCTAATGGTTGATTATTTACTTTTACCCTTATTGTTGGATCTTGCTCCGGCCCTGACACTACCAGCTGACACCTCCCTTTCGGATTTTCTGGGCAGCCCTAGAATCCTGGCTCCGGGCCCCTGAGAGGATTCACCGGTCCCCGGAACGCCATTGGCTGACCTCTAAAGCCTCCTCTTGGGATTCCTCTGAAATTCCCTCTTCCTACTTTGTTACACTCACGGGCAAAATGTCCAACCAGTCCACAGATATAACACGCTTCAGAACTTTGTTGAAAATTTGGATTAAAGTTTCCTCTTGCTCTCCCTACATTTCCTCGACCTCTTCCTCTCCATGCCTGCTGCTGCAGGCCAAAGGTCGGCTGTGTGTTATAAACAAAAGGTACCACTGCACAAGGCTGTGGTGCCTGGTACTGATTTAGCTGTGACTGCAGCTGTGGCTGTGGCTGTGACATGGGCTGATTTATCTCAGGCTGGTTCTGCATAACTACTGCCTGCTTCTTCTCCTTCTTCTTATTATCTACCAACTGAATCTGGTTTAATTTTCTAAGGATCTCCTGATCTTGCTCCTTTTGTTCATACTCTTTCTTCCTATACAGCTCTACTTGGTGTGCTATGTGATCTGTATAAACACTCTTTATCATGCTCCCTAGACCAACCACTTCTGCTAATTTACTCCTCACTGACAGTGGCAACCCCTTCTGAATCTTAGCTCGCAAGATTGATTGCTCCATCTGACTGTCATCCGGATCATGTCCTGTAACACTTCTCCACATCTGATGCGCTCTTGACACATAAGCACGAGGATTTTCATCGCATCCCAATGATTCAATCAAAATATTATCAGGATGCACATTTGTGGGAAATGTGTCCTTCAAAGATCTCCACACTCTAGCTCTGTTTGCAGCAAACAACTCTGAATCATTTACAGAGGTACCCACATAACGATTAAGTCCTGCTCGCTGCAGAATTTCTTCCATGGCAGGAACTCCTAAAATGTTAGCTAACAATCTTTTAATGTCACCCATGGCAGATTGTGTTCCCACCATGATTTCTTCTAGTTTAGATATCCAGGGATGCGCCCCATTCTGGAGGATAGGTAATTTCTCCAGGATATCTGACATGTCGGTGCTTTGCCAGGGTTTGTATTCCAGACTTTGTCCTCTAATGATTACTGGACCCATAAAACTGGAACTCTTGTCTTTCCTCGGACGGAATGTATATCCTGTGTTTGATTTTTTAGCGCTTTGTGCTTCTAGATCACTTTTTTTAGCCTGTAATTCCTCTAATTTGTCTTCGAAAAACTCTTTTACCTTGGGTGTGGATGTTATAGATAGGCGTGAAGCGCAGTTGTCCATTTCCTCATTAATTACTTTTAGACACTCCTGTCTATCTTCTTCTTCCTTCCTATCAAGGTACTTCTTCTCTAGATACTCCATATATGATGGACTCAATTCTTCTAACTCTTCCTCGCTGTCCTCCCCTTCACTCTCAGTGTCATCTTTGGCACACTTTTTCTTTCCTGACTTAGCTCCTTTCCTCTCTGCTCTGGCTAATATCTTTTTTACAGCAGGATCGTATCCCCCAACAGCTCCTTCCAGATCACTTTGATCATCATCTCCAAGCTCAATCTTTCTAACTCTAATTTTATCCTTAGCTTTGAAATGCACAGTTTTGCTTTTACTTTTGCTTTTGGAGCTGGGATACATTTTTAAAGTTGTTTCTGCTTTTCCTGTCTCTATTATTTTCTCATTATCATCTGTAATATGATAATCTCCTTCCTGAGTAATCACTGGGAGCTGAGGATAAAGTTCTCTAAGCTCTACCTCCTTCTCATAAGGTGGGGGTCTCTGTACTGGGACCACATGTGAGAAGGGTGCATCAATTTCTGTCATTAACTTTTCTACACTTTTTGCATTCTTCTCTAACTCTCCTTGAGCCTTGTCTTTCTCCTCCTTCTTAGCCTTTGCCCATTGCTGTCCCTCTCTCTCAAACAGCTGGAGCATGTCAAGTTCCATCTTTCTCTTCTGCTTACGCTTCTCTCCCTTTTTCCCTTTCTTCTCGCCTGCTTTATATATGGACACAAGCACCTGCATTGTTTTAATTACATCTGGGTTAAAAGTCCCTACGGCTGGCCACGGTTGGTCAATATTAGACCAACGCCCATGCCACTTCTCTGACATTTCTGCTACACCTCTAATTAGAGGATTATTCTTTTGGACAACTTCAACAGGAGTGATTACTTTTGGATTGTCTATTTTTGACATTTTGATATTCCTCTCTAATTCAATTTTAACCAGATTAACTTAATTCTATTTTATTATGATTGTTATTATATCTAATTAATTACTACTAAATATATTTTAATTACTTATGCCGCTTCAATTGTCACAGTTGATGAAAAACAGATGAAAAGATTTACCAACTTCAGAAATCAAAAGAGAGTTCTATAGGTAAAAATTCACAACGCCAGGTCCACACACAAAGCTCTTCAACTACAAAATCAATAATCTTTAGCAATAACCAAACCAAATCACAAGCCAACAACAAAATCTCACACAAACCAGTATCTCAATAATGAAATGATCAGTCCGTTGCCAAGCTTTCTTCTAATTAACTACAACATATGTATGATGCATGTACTATAGGTGTGTGCACTAAATGTAAATGAAAGTACTATTATCAATCAAATTGCATCAACAACATCAACTATAAATGTATGCACAGAGGTTAAAATGCAGGTACATTTGTCGGAAAGAGTTTGTGGATAAAATCACACTGGCCTTTATCACTGGATCCCGATGCAAGCGCTGTCGTCCGCAAGCCTCAGTCCCTGTGATGCAAACCAGCTGTCCTTGCGCCTCCAGACACACCCTTTGTCCTTTTGCCTCCTCTTTGCACTCTCATACCATGAAAGGAAAACAGACAAATGGTTCAATGCCTTATCAATAAAACACTTGAACACTTGAAAACATTCCTTCCCCCCTTTATCAAACTTTCACCCTTTGTCAAAGTTTTTTACAAAAAGAATCCTCCTCCGGGGTTCATATGTTTTTAATATTTATTTTTTTAACAAGTCTATTTATTTTTCAAAGTCCTCTGAAAAGAGAAAAAGAGGCTCATAAAGACATCTTTAACCAAATACCCCTTGGAAGATTTATACATTTTATTTCTTATTAAACGTCCTTTGGAAGCTCATTAAAGCGTCTTCCTCAGGCTCATATTTGTTAGCAGCTAAAGAATATATAACATTATATATCTCTATTCAACATACACTCAATCATATCAAGTAATCATAAACTTTATTCACAAAAGAAAACCAATCTTCACACACACACACACACACACAAAAATGGGGATTTAACAAACAAACACAAAACAAGTGATCACATATGTATTAAAGCTTCTTTCTAACTCTTTATTCTAACTTTATTTTTACTCTTAATAAACCCCCCTTTAACCTTATTTCTTTTAATATCCCAAAATGTCCCTCTATTTTACCTCTTTTTACTCAAAAAATCCCTCTATTCAAATCCTTACCCCCCTTTAATCCTTACTTTTTATATACCCCCCTTTAATCCTTACTTTTTATATACCCCCCTTTAATCCTTACTTTTTATATACCCCCCTTTAATCCTTACTTTTTATATACCCCCCTGTAACTTTCCCTCTATTGAAATCTTTACCCACCTTTAACTTTACTCATCCTTACCCCCCTTAACCTTAAGTACCCCCCAAAAACCTTTAGTACCCCCCCAAAAACCTTTATTCCAAATTCCCTATACCCCCCTTTTTGCGATGCTTGCAACGCAAACAAAAACCAAAAGCCAAAAATGAAAGACCAAAAACCCCCCTAATTTAGAAAAATTTAGAACGATAAACAGCTTCTAATCATCAAAGCAACAATCACCCACACAAAGATTCTTTAACGGTGTGACCCAACAGCAGACAGCAGCCCCCACAAGCAAACCAGCGCACACTTATGTGAAAAACTCACCCTTTGTAGAAGCCGGCTGTTGCGGAAGTTTAGCCTGGTGGAGCTGCCAGCCAATGAAAGGCCACAAACACGTCCAAGTTCGTGACGCCAAAAACTGTGGTATATTGATGTGTTGATGAAAAGAAGGGTTCACCGCTGACACGTCTTCGGTTGTATTCAAAAAGAAGTTTATTAACAAGAAGAAGAACAGTGTACAAAGAATGCCGAATCCTGGAGCATCTCTGGCCAAAATGAGATCTCTCTCGACTGGCCCAAAACTCTGACCTTATATATGTTTCTAACTCCAAACACTCCACCTTCTCCAAACTAAGGAATGCAACCAATCAACAAAGACTACCTTGATCTGGACTATTTACTTTCTGGAATTTAACCTCTTGACCAAATTGATAACCTTTGGGCCACCATAGGTCAACGGAAGAAAACACCCCTGACCTAAGGTTTCAGCCTTTAGGCTAAACAAAACAATCATCAACTTTCCAACAGATAAAGTTGCTTCTAGGCAGCATCTGGAACCCATTAAGCAGAGCATCAGTTGACACATTCCTTCAGTTCAGAGAAAGCACACACAATAAGAAGAACATAAGATAATACAAGATATTTAAGCAAGAAAGTTAAGGTGTATAATACACTACACCCTCCTAGAGCTGAAGGCCGACGGTGGTGGTGGTGGTCCTCCTGGGTGGTGGTGATCCCCGTGTGTGTGTGACCCCCGTTCAAGATTTATTTTGTGTGCACATCACGTTTTTGCTGTGTGAGTGGGGTGCTCTCCCTTTTCTTTTGGCTTCACCTTCCCCCTTTTGACCCCTCCTCCGGCCGGTAAGCCTCAGCCGGTAATCCCCTTCTCCTGGGCCTCCTGTTTATTAATTTCCTTTTTGCAAACCTTATCATCAATTTTAAATAAACTTTTGTATGTGATCATTGAACTCCGTCTCCTACCCTCCCTGAGTGAACGAACCTGAGTGTCCTTTGATAGGTGATAGTTGACCTTTAGTACGGGTCCTTGGGCCCTAACCCAAGGTGGCGTTGTTGGCGACAAATTTAGTATATAACATAATAGAAGTACACCCTCGTATTGCCACAATTGCAACAGGTGATTCACATGCTCCAAGCTCCGCAATGTGTGTGTGGGACCCGGCCGGCTCTGCCGCTTCATCACTTCACAGAAAACTTATCTCACTGCGTTCTTTATTCAAGCAGAATATCCTGAAATCGCCACAAAAGCACGGAAAACCTGCCTCCATTACAAACATATTATGTTTGTGAAACGGAGTTTTCTGCAGCTTCAGCAGCAAAACGAGATGACAGAGTAGACAGGAACCGAGATGACAGACGGAGCATCACCCCCAGATGACTGATATTATTCCATCCATCCATCCATCCATTTTCATCCGCTTATCCGGAGTCGGGTCGCAGGGGCAGCAGTCGGAGCAGGGATCCCCAGACTTCTCTCTCCCCGGACACTTCCTCCAGCTCTTCCGGGGGGACCCCAAGGCGTTCCCAGGCCAGCCGAGTGACGTAGTCACTCCAGCGTGTCCTGGGTCTTCCTCTGGTCTCCTCCCGGTGGGACATGCCCGGAACACCTCACGAGGGAGGCATCCAGGGGGCATCCTATACAGGTGCCCGAGCCACCTCAGCTGGCTCCTCTCGATGTGGAGGAGCAGCGGCTCTACTCCGAGCTCCTCCCGGGTGACAGAGCTCCTCACCCTATCTCTAAGGGAGCGCCCCGCCACCCTGCGGAGGAAACTCATTTCGGCCGCTTGTATCCGGGATCCCGTTCTTTCAGTCATGACCCAGAGTTCATGACCATAGGTGAGGGTGGGAACGTAGATCGACCGGTAAATCGAGACAGACCCTCCGGTCCCCCTTTTTGAAGAGAGGGACCACCACCCCGGTCTGCCAGTCCAGAGGCACTGTCCCCGACCGCCACGCGATGCTGCAGAGGCGTGTCAGCCACGACAGCCCCGCAACATCCAGAGACTTGAGGTACTCAGGGCGGATCTCATCCACCCCCGGTGCCTTGCCACTGAGGAGCTTCCGGACTACCTCAGTGACTTCAGCTTGGGTGATGAATGAATCAACCTCTGAATCCTCAGCCTCTGCTTCCTCGACGGAAGGCGTGTCAGTGGGATTGAGGAGATCCTCTAAGTATTCCTTCCACCGTCCAACGATATCCCCAGTCGAGGTCAACAGCTACCCTCCTCCACTGTAAACAGTGTTGGCGGAGCACTGCTTCCCCCTCCTGAGGCGCCGGATGGTTTGCCAGAATTTCCTCGAGGCCGAACGGTAGTCCTCCTCCATGGCCTCCCCGAACTTTTCCCAGACCCGAGTTTTTGCTTCCGCGACCGCCCGGGCTGCCGTCCGCTTGGCCTGCCGGTACCCGTCAGCTGCCTCGGGAGTCCCCCGAGCTAGCCAGGCTCGGTAGGACTCCTTCTTCAGCTTGACGGCATCCCTTACTTCTGGTGTCCACCACCGGGTTCGGGGATTTCCGCCGCGACAGGCGCCGGAGACCTTACGGCCACAGCTCCGGACGGCCGCGTCAACAACGGAAGTGGAGAACATGGTCCATTCAGACTCAATGTCTCCGGCTTCCCTCGGAATCCGGTCAAAGCTCTCCCGGAGGTGGGAGTTGAAGACCTCCCTGACAGGGGATTCTGCCAGACGTTCCCAGCAGACCCTCACGATACGCTTGGGTCTGCCAAGTCTGACCAGCTTCCTCCCCTGCCAGCGGATCCAACTCACCACCAGGTGGTGATCAGTTGACAGCTCAGCCCCTCTCTTCACCCGAGTGTCCAAGACATACGGCCGGAGATCAGATGACACGACTACAAAGTCGATCATTGACCTCCGGCCTAGGGTGTCCTGGTGCCACATGCACTGATGGACACCCTTATGCTCGAACATGGTGTTCGTTATGGACAAACTGTGACTAGCACAGAAGTCCAATAACAAAACACCGCTCGGGTTCAGATCGGGGAGGCCGTTCCTCCCATTCACACCTCTCCAGGTAACACTGTCGCTGTCCACGTGGGCATTGAAGTCCCCCAGCAGAACGATGGAGTCCCCGGTTGGGGCACTTTCCAGAACCCCTCCCAGGGCCTCCAGGAAGGCCGGGTACTCTGCACTGCCGTTCGGCCCGTAGGCCGAGACAACAGTGAGAGACCTATCCCCGACCCGAAAGCGCAGGGAAACGACCCTCTCGTTCAGCGGGGGAGAACTCCAACACATGGCGGCTGAGCTGGGGGGCTATGAGCAAGCCCACACCAGCTCGCCGCCTCTCACCGTGAGCAACTCCAGAGTGGAAGAGAGTCCAACCTCTCTCAAGGAGTTGGGTTCCAGAGCCCAGGCTGTGCGTGGAGGTGAGCCCGACTATCTCTAGTCGATACCTCTCAACCTCCCGCACGAGCTCAGGCTCTTTCCCCCCCAGCGAGGTGACATTCCATGTCCCTAAAGCCAGAGTCGTTGTCCGGGGATTGGGTCGCCGGGGCCCCCGCCCACGGCTGCCACCCAAAACACACGGCACCGGCCCCTCATGGTCCTTCCTGAGGAACTGCTGATCCTCATCGCTCTCCTCCTCTTCCTCAGCTGCCACAGCAGCCTGCTCTCTGGCCCTCACTAGTAGCTCTCTCCCTGGCTGGCATGGCTGTCCCTCCCTGAAGCAATGAATCGCATCATCTTCACTTCCATCAGCCCACACACCTGGGATACCAATAAACAGCAATCAGCACACAATCAACACACACACACCAGGACGCACACACGGACGCACCGAGACACACACACGCGCGCATTACCTTGAATGAGTTGATCAAAGTGTCCTTATCCAGAGCGTCCCAGGCTCTCAGGACCCAGTCGACCAGAAGGCGGCGAGAGGGGGCTCTGAGGTTCCCTGACTTGGTGTAGGTCTTGTCGCTATCACCTGCCATCCAGCTGTCATAGAAGTCGCGGAGGTGCGCTTTGAAGGGGGCGTTCCATACCACGTCAGGGGCCTGAATGTACTTAGTGCAACCTCCTGGTATTACTGCCATGGTAAGATTGTACCCTTTCAGCGCTGTCTTCGTGGCCACGCTGATATGGCAGCGGTATGAATCCCATGCCAGCAGCCTTGGTCCGAAGCTGAATTTACCCACCACCTTCTGGAGCCATCCAGCTGTCAGGTCGTCATTGAACCACCCATTCTTGGAGGAAGTTATGACAGCTCCGGGGATATTTTGCATGGCCTTTACATCGCGGATGCCTCCTTTGAACATGATGAACGGCTTAAGCTTTGTCCCATCCGCTTTGGCTGCCAGGGCCACCGTGACGCGCGCCTTTTTGTGTCCGGTGGTCTTCCTCTACTCTCTCATTTATTGTACTGCTGCCCACCATGTCAAACCACACAGCTGTTTCGTCCATGGCGATGATATTCTTAGTTTGTATCTTCTTGCTCTGTGTCTGGCGAGTGGTGAAAACAATAAAGTTGACCAGCTTTTGGACGGGAGCGTCCTTCTGAGCGACAGTTGTTCTCCTCCTGAGAGTAAAATTATTACGTTTGAGGAACCGACGAAGCCATCCGGTCGTTGCTTTGAATACATCCCCATCTCTCCTGTCAGTCGCGGACGCATACAACTCCTTGGCTTTGACACGGATCATCTTGCGGGAGACTCGCAGGTCTCGTCCACGAGTGTGGTGTATCCACCGACACAGGTTAGCCTCAAGTTCCTCGCTAATTTTCTTTCTCCCTCCACCTGACAAGCGAGCCCGCTTGCCATCAACCACCGCTTGCGCAGCCAGCTCACTTTTTTTTTGTCTCCATTCACGGACACGTTTCGGATCCACATCAAACTCTCTAGCCGCCGCCTCTCCAGAATTCTGCTCTGCATATCTCACAACTGCTAACTTGAATTTCATGTCAAAGTGACTCTTTTTCTTCTTTCTAACATTTCCCCCCCTCTCCTCTTGTCTCTCCTCTAACTCCTGATCGTTTTGCTCCATGTTCTTGTGTTGATCTTTGGCTCGCGTGCACTTTCCCTCCTTTCGTATGTTTTCCGCGGCCTCTCTCTTCTTCTTTGTTTACTTTATTCCCGCGTCTACTTCCCCACCACATCTTTATTGACAATAGATACAAAGACAGTTTGTCTGTGTAACGGCGACACACGGAGCTGATCAGAGCAGCATGAACGATACTGTACACAATACAATGCAAATACAGTGTTATTACCAGGTTATTACCGGTAGTCGCCCGGGCGTTTAATTGAACCGGCGTTTATTATGCCAAATGAGGCGGCTATTAGAGCACAGGCGCGTATTTGCACGCGGGCGATTATTTGGTCATCTACGGTAGCCTAATATCAAAGTGGTATGATGACTTTCTATAGACACTGTATGTTTTAACAAAGTCATGTTTATTTATTAGTCATTGCAAACTTCCAGTGTATAGAAAATATGTTTAGCCTGTTTATTTGTATGTGTGTGTCTTTTTAAAGAAAATAAAAAATCACTGAAAGTGGTCTACAGTCGACTGCTGTGCAGCCATGCCAGGCAGGACTAGCATGGCTGCACAGCTGGAAGAAGGACTGTCAGGATGTGTGGAGAAGGACCCAAATGCAGGCAGAGGTGGAGACAGGTTTCGGTGACAAAAAGGGATTTATTGTTACTCAAATCAAAAAGCAGGGAGCTGGCACACTGGGGAACACAGGGTAGCAATGCAGACGATCCAACACAGACAAAGGCAGACACTGGGCCCCTGTTTATACGTACCCGGTTATTTTTAAAGACCGGGTAAACCAAGAATAAATATGTGTTTTAAGTTTATAATACCACAGGAAAACATATTATTAACCACTCTGTCAAATTTGGAGGACAAAAAAAGTCGTTAAGTATATAAAATTCTGCATCAAAGTTGTCAATAAATGAGCAGTTTTATCTGCTTCCGGACGGTGGGGGCGTGTCGCGATGTGGTCGAGCTGCAGGCAAAGAGACCACGCCCCATGGCAGCAGAGCTGGACTTCACTGACCGTCTCTGATACACACCCTAAACGTGACCTCAAACACACTCCACCACACACCCCAGTCCTCAGCACTGATACAGCTGATAAACCTTCAGGAAATATTCTTACCTTAACTCTTGGTGTCTAAAACAGTCCCAGCAGCAGCAGTCATCCAGCTGCAACAGGTTATAATCCACCATGCTGCTCCTGTTTACATCTCGTTACCGGTCAGCGTGTTGCATCCATTTGCATTGTGTGAAAAAAATAAATAAAGTTTTTAGCTAACGTTAGCTTAGCTTTAGCTTCAAGTGTCCTGACAGGAGAAGCAGTAGCAGAGACAGTGAATTATCTCTGGACCTGGTACCGAGTCCAGACCCGGTCCAGACCGCCCGGCGCCCGTGACACACGGTGTCCGAGCTGAGCAGCAGCCGTGTCCCGGTGGGAGGAGACCGGGGGAAACAACACGGTGGAGCCAGGATCAGAAACAGACCAGGGGAAACAACACGGTGGAGCTGGGAGGCTCCGAGGCTGCTACCACGGCTAAAAACTTTTTTTTCTCTTTCACACAATGCAAACGGAGGAAACGGGCAGACCGCGACTAACGATCAAAACGGGAATAATATTGATCGGTGGATTAATAAACTGTTGGTGCTGTATGACTGATGCTGCTGCTGCCTGTTTAGACACCAGAGTGAAGGTAAGAAATGGTTTGATCAGCTGTGTGTCCGCTCGGACGTGTGGTGGACTGAGACCAAGGAGGAGTTTTTTTTTTTTTTAACGGTGTTTTCTGTCCGTGATTGTATGGCTGGTGTCTGGTTGTGTGGATGAGAGGAGGCTGTTTGGTCGGACAGTGTGTTAATGAGGGAGACGGTGTTGTAGCTGCTGCTGCTGCTGTGTGTGTGTGTGTGTGTGTGTGTGTGTGTGTGTGTGTGTGTGTGTGCGTGTGTAACGTTGCTAGGGGTGTGTGACCGGGGGAGTCAGCCTCTCTCCCCACGGTGACTGCTGTTTATCACAGTGTGAATACGTTAACGTTAGCGCTGGAAACTAACTCCTTATGGAACAAGACAGTAGTGGTCTCCCCTGTGTGTGAACATGAGCTACGTTTAGTTAGCTGCTGTTTCAGTGTTTCAGCTGGACTGAAGAGCAAGTGGGACGGAAAACCTCTGAAGTCAGTTGGCTGAATGTATTTATACATAGAGCAGAGCAGGGGGCGGGTTTATGTAAGTATGACCGCTTTACGTAAAGCGGTCATAGATTTAAGCCCGCCCATTCTAAACCTGCACACAGGACAGTCTCTGTGGCCTAGCTCCTCAAGGAAATGATGAATGGGAAAAATATTTTTTACATGTTTTGAGGGACACATTTAAGGCCTAATTAATATGATAAGAAGAAAAATACTGAATTTGGTTTACCCGGTCTTTAATTATAGATCTATTTACAGAATTGAAGTACATTTAAGGGCTTCATTGGCCACCTTAGATACTTACCCATGTTTGAATGTCTTCTGACATGCCAGGCCAGTAGAATCGTTTCCCAATGGCATCCAGAGTTTTTTTTTTTTTTTGGGGGGGGGGGCACAGTGTGCCCCAGTGCTGCTAGAGTAGAAATCTTTGAAAATTTCCTTTTCTGCCCCACACACCACCTCAATGGCAGTGCCCTTTTTTAGGTAGTGCAGCTTTCCATCTTAGGGGGAAAAACAGGCCATATTAGATCATTAAATAAAGCATCAGCTGAGAAAAAGAAAAAACACAGAGAGCAGTAACTCATGTAACCTGCTCAAGGTTTTAATAATATTTAGCCTACACCTCCTTTATTGTCTGGTTAGCTTGACTAATGAAACTGGCAAATTACTGCTAATGCTGGAGAAAAGTAGGGGAGAGTGGGGCAATGTGAGACACCGGGTAATGTGAGACACCCCCTATATCTAGAAAACGGAACACATTTATGGTCATCTGACCATTATGTTTTCAAGCCCCTTCCATTTCCCCATGGCTATGAAGGAGAGGAACTCATGATGCTGTGGAAAACATGTTTTTTTCACAAAAATATGATTTTTGCATGTAAAAGTAAATTTTCTTGGTGTCAACTTAATCAACTGTTGTGCCCAAGCAAATTGATTCAGGTAGAAAAACTTATATGATACATGATGATGAACTACCAACACATACAACCATGTGATGATGCTGGCTGAAAATTAGCCTGAATTTCTAAGAGAGGTCGTTTTTTCTAAAATGGGGGTGTTGGGGTAAAGTGAGACAAATGCTGCGGGGTAAAGTGAGACCATGGATGTATTATAATAAATCCAAGAGTGAGACACTGTGAGCACACCATACACAAAGATTTACACTAGAATCTCGTCCCCCAAGCCAGAAATCTTGCGTGATCAATGATCTGTAGCCACACTGCTTTGTTATGCTAGGTGCTCTCAGTCAGCTTGTTTATTTATTGGTTAATTAACTCAATTTTAGTCACATTCCACTTTGTCGGCTCCCTCCACACACAAGAGGACTTTTGATCAAAATGGTCACCATTGTCGGGGCCTACAATCTGACCTCCAGACTATCTAACAGGTTCTATCTGTCATTTGAATGTTAATTAAAACATTTTGTGTTGTATTTGATTTTGTTCTTGAGTCACTTTGCGTTGAGAAAACAAAAGTGCTTAATTGACCAATCCCCATGATTCTGTTACTAGTCCGACATTAGTTCTGGGGAGTGTGGTTGTCAAGCTAGTTGTCAGGATTCTAACTGTTACAACATGTGTTGTTATGGTAGTTTCAGAGTGGAAAAAGTAAGTGGGTCAGTTTACCCCATTGATTTTTCTAGACTTCATCCTAAATACATTCTGATAATTTCCATTGCTAGGCAACATCCTGAATTAATGGGAAATGTGTAAATTTTACTGATAAATCATTTTAGCTCGCTTAGAGGGGAGCAAATGTAAAAAGTGTCTCACTTTACCCCACTCTCCCCTAGTAGTAGTTCTGTGTGCGTCATAAAACCGTTAACATTGTTTTACCTTGCATTCGTTTTTGGAATATCCAGCTGGATATGTAGCGCTGGTTTTGTATTCAGTTATCTCTCGGTAGACTCTCAGATCCATGGCTAGCGTGATCACGAAATGAGCAATTAACCTTTGCAATAGCTAATCGTTCGCGATGACCACATGACCGCAAAGCTTTCTGTATTAATTTCCTTATCCGCGTGTCTTCCTATCAATAAACTATGCCATTTTTATTATTATTATTATTATTTGACTGACTAAATAAACACGTATGGATAAAAGAAAACAATTGTTGAGTGTTACAGTATAACTTTATTTCAATTTGGACAGACTACTAACGACAAAAACAGACAGTTTTGAAGATGAAGATGAATTACATTTACTGTGCACAAAAATTAACCCATACACTTTGACCCTTGGGGGTGGACCAGCTGAGTTAACTGATCTAGGGATAAGAAGGCTGCATCTGATGAAAAAGAGTCAAGGCTCTAACTATTATATAAAATATATTTATGGGAGATTTCCTGATAGTAGTGATCATACATGGCAACAGAGTCAATCATCTTGATTGAAATAAACGATCTATGCTGCTGTGCCACTCACAAGGCCGTATCTGACACACTCTCAGGTTCCCCGTGAGCTCATTCATGCTAGTAGCTGGCAGCTGTTTTGAAGAGAAAAATTAAAAAATGGATCGATTTTTAACACGCCAAAAAAAAGATATCACAAGCACAGCAACAGCCTCCACCTCAGAAACCGCAGTTGAAAATGAAAGTGATGCTGTAGGTCCCGCAGCTGTAAAGGGTAAGCGTAAAAGAGAGAAGACCCGAAAATATACAGACAATTATCTCAAGTTCGGGTTTAGCTTCAAAGAGACAGATGGCATTGAATTTCCAATGTGTGTCATCTGTCAAACGAGTCTATGAAGCCGTCAAAGCTGCAGCATCACTTGGAGACAACCCACAGCCACTTAAAAAACAAACCCGTTGAATACTTCCAAACTTGTCTCAAATCCCTCCAAGGCCAACAGACATTAATGAAAAAATCAGCCAGAGTTGGTGATCTAGCTTTAAAATGCTCTTATCAAGTTGCTCTTCGGGTTTTCCCAGAAGAAACAGCCATATACACTTGCAGAGGATTTAATATTGCCTTCAGCAACTGACATGTGTAAAACAATGTATGGGAATGATATTGACATTAATAAACTGAAAACTGTTCTACTGTCGGACACAACCATTGCTTGCCGCACTGACGAGATGGCATCGAATGTGAGGGTGCAACTGATAGAGAAGCTGAGATCGGCAGATGCATTTGCTTTACAGCTGGATGAATCAACTGGTTACATGCTGCTATTCCGACATGCCGATATTTCGACATTGACTTCTAATTGTCGGAATAGCGGCATTAACACTATTTTTCAAGCGTCCCACTATTCCGACATTTTTTTTTTCATTGTCGGAGTAGCGGCACTTTACTATTTTTCAAACATTCCGCTTTTCCGACATTGATTGATTACGTTATAGTCAAACGTGTCTTTCTGATTTTTCATCTGAGACACTGTTTCTCATACACAAATACATAGGCCTATAAAAGAGAAGAAAAAACAAACCCGCCAAGTTTAAAAACACACCAGCAGCAGCGCCCGCTGATCTGCAGCTACTGAGGCTGTTATTATTCTGTCACCTGAGTTAACGAGGTGCACGTGTGTTTGGAGCTGACGAGAGAATAAAGAGTGAGACAACGCGGCTCTGAGGAGGAACTGTGAAGGACTCAGCTGTGGGGAGCATACGTCAGTCCGACTGCCCAAAAGTCAGACGGCTCATTTCTCCGACTACCCATTCTACAGTGTTGAGGTTAGGTTTAGGGTAAGGTTAAGGGTTAGGGCTACTTAAGTCAGAGAAGTGGGAGGTCGGACTAATGGACGCAAAAATAAAGAAATGTATGGTCGGAGAAATGGGTAGTCGGACAGACGTCATGCGCCCCTCAGCTGTAATGGAAAATGACCTAAACCGAGTCCAGTAGAGCTGTAACTGTGTAGTGGAAAGGCGTTCAAAGTAATGGTAACTATCCTGGAAATCCTGCTTTACATTGTTTTAACATAGGTAAAAGAAAAAAAAGGTTTTTCTGGGATAAAGGGGCAGATTATTCTTCTTTCTGCTCCCTTTTGTTGAGATTTGGGAGGGTTTTTGTTTTTATCGTAGCTTATTAAAATGCAAGATCATCTGATCATCTGACTAATTTATTGCCTGATGCCATGTATCTCGCTTTCTCCCCGCCCCCCCTGCCCGTTGTCTTTGTTGTCACTTTGTAGCCGCTCCACAGAGCGCACATGGCTAATTAATATGCACGTGCTGACCATATATGGTTGTGTCTAGACGTTCCGGTGGCGGAATATGAGGTGTGTTCACGTGCACAACTGCGCACCATTCTTGGATCCAGTGTGATTTATCAAAGAGAAATTGCGGAGAGTTGTGCGTACGAACAGTTTGATAGATCTGAAAAAGGTGTAAATATTTTGGGCTGTCTTTTCACCGTAGGCCTAAGCAAAAATTTAGTAGCAGTTTTACACTGCTTACTTACAGTTTTGATAAATGAGGCCCCAGGCCCTAAGCCCAGAGCCCAGAGCCCAGACGCTGACAGCTTCTCCGCGGCTCATCCACGGCGCTGTCCGTGGTGCTGAAGGTGACAGGTTAACTTGACAAACAAACTGCAGCATAGTTCTGTTTGTTTATCATGTGTGTCAGTTTTGTGTGTGACTTGATAGTTGAGCTGTTGAGATTAAGAACATCACTCCCTCATCAAACCAGTGATAGGCGGAAAGAAAAAAAGACACTTCTTCCTCTGCTCCTCCTCCCTCACTCACTCACTCACTCACTCACTCACACACACACACACACACACACACACACAGAGGACATACAGTAGGCTACAGTGATGAAATCACATAACTTAAACATCATAACAAGAACATGTGGGGTCGCTACAATATTTTCAGTTGTGCAGTAGGTTATTATTAGCCTAATAATGAGTGCTGAGTGCCATTGCTACGTGGCATGATGCGCACCAGTGTTCTCAGAGCCTGGTTCAGGGGTGCTTCTGGGCCGGATTAGTCGGGCTAATACACTGTCGTAATTACTGGGAGTCGGAGCACCGGGCATACTTAAATCGAAGAAATGGGAGGTCGGATTAATGGACGTAAAAATATAGAAATGTGTGGTTGGAGAAATGGGAAGTCGGACTTTGGGGTTGTCGGAGAAATGGGAAGTCGGACTAATGGGAGCAAAAATATAGAAATGTATGGTCGGAGAAATAGGAAGTCGGAGAAATGGGAAGTCGGACTGACGTCACGCGCCCACACTGCGCTACTGTATCATTACGCACGTCTATTCTGGAGTTTTTACTTCTCCAAAAGTGCACAGAGCTGGCTGCACTCTTCAGCGACAATGTCTGGATCACCAAACTTGCATATCTTGCTGACATTTTTGCGGAGCTGAACAAACTTAACAGTTCCATGCAAGGTCGCAACACACATGTCTTTCAGTTGTATGACAGGATGGAAGGCTTCATCAAAAAAATCAGAAGATGGAGGGAGCGCGTCGGGGAGGGAATCTTTTCTATGTTTCTATCAGTGGATGAGCTGGGAGATTCTGCTGTGCTCTCGCCTCCCGTAACACACGTGATTCTTGCCCACCTGGAGGCGCTCCACGGTAAATTTGGGAACTACTTTTCTGAGGCCGACGCCTGGCGCAGGGACAAGACATGGATACAGTGGGGGGCGACCGCCATTCCGAAGGACCGCCATTCCGACGGTCTGCCAGTCCGAAAATTCCCGAAGGTCCGTCATTTCGAACTTCCCGAGGGGCCGCCGTTCCGAATGTGTTTTATTTTGAAAATTGACCGGATTCTCTCGTGGTTTGACTTCCTGCCCGGCTTGACACGACGCGCCGCGGGGACAGCGCCCGACCGGCCCCTCCCCCTCCCCCTGCAAAGTTTCACCCAGGTGCGAGTCTGATGCATTACATCCATGGTCTGATGCAGCCGCGGCACTCCTGCTGAAAATAAATGTCCTTGCTCTGTGCTTTGGTTAGGTTTAGGCAATGTAGAAAGGAGTTGGTTAAGTTTAGTAAAAAGGTTAGGTAGAGGCCAATAAAATCGCAGTTAATATGTATCTCCCCCGGGAGTCGAACCCTGATCCACCGCGTCAAAAGCAGATGCTCTGACCACTACGCTACCACCGCATTTACGCTTATTAACTCTGTGCCGTAAACCATTCAAAATTTTTTCAGGTTCGGAATGGCACCCTTTCTTTCAGGTTCGTAATGGCACCCTTTTCCCATAAATAATTAAGGGTCGGCATTCCGACAAATTAAAGTAAACGTTCGGAGTGGCGGCCCTTCGGAATGGCACCCTGGAACCGGATACAGTTTCCATTCAGAGACAACGCAGCAGACAGCGCACGCCTGATGGTGACAGAGGAGGATCAGCTCATTGAACTGTCCACTGACAGCACGTTCAGAAACACATACGAAACCACTCACCCAGTTCTGGATATCATGCCAGAAAGAGTTTCCCCAACTGGCAGCAAAAGCAATGATGAGCCTGTTGCCCTTTGCTACAACTTATCTTTGTGAAAGTGGATTTTCCTCACTCACCTACCTGAAAAACAAATACAGGTCAAGACTGCAGCCTGAGGCTGATATGACTCTCTGCCTGACAACCTCCATCCATCCAAGGTTAGACAAGTTGTGTGCTACTCATCAGGGTCAGACATCTCACTAATGTGGGAGTATGTATTCAATGATTCACTTTTCACAGGATTCACTGCCCATACTACATGTATGTTTAAAATTAAAACATGAATTTGTCAATGTTAGGCTAATAGTTAAGTATTGTATGCATATACTGTATGCACATGTTTTAAAAATGTCAATTTCAATAGCTTTTGTGAATGGTTACATGCAATTGACAGACATTGATAATCTTGGCAGGTATCAGTTTGAGGTATGTTTATAAATGGCAGTGGCACGGCCACCCATACCACTGTACCTTGCATGTCCAAAATAAAAACATGAATATATGAACCTGTTTATTATTTGAATATCTTAGTATTGAATGCACAACAACAAGGTACATTTCTACAAGGCAGTAGGCACTATAGGACCGGTTTAATATAAAACACAATTTTATACAGTATATATAAGTAGGGGGTCCCCGCTCCATCTCTCCATCAGTTTGGAGGTCCTTGGCCTGGAAAACGTTGAAGACCCCTGCTCTAGACACTGGTGGTAGGAAGCATGAGGCTGCCTGACAAGGTTACAGGGGCAGTCACTTTTTGGCAAGGCCTTCCCGAAAAGTGACTGTCCCTGTAACTCAGGAGTGCAAAGGGTGACACCGACCAAATTCACTGTACATACACCTGATACCCTCTATTATCACTCCAGAAAATTCTGTGAATATTGCCCCATGCAATCCTGAGTTACAGGGTGCAGTCAGTCACTAACTCAGAGATGATATTGATGTAACCAATGTATAACTATACTTGTTTTGGATCCTTGATAAATAGCACATTTATTTATCCTCCTAGAATTTTTTTTTTTTTTGGTTTATTTATTTATTTATTTTATTCTCCTAGAATCATTGAAACTGAAATTGGTATTTAAGTCGGCTATAACTTCAATTATAGGTTAAAATGGTGCAAATTCACATCACATTACAAAATATTATGTTTTTTTTATTATTATTATTATTATCTTACAACAGCAGCAGCAGCATAAACAACAACGATAATAAAAGTATACCACCAAAACTCATCTCATGATTGTTTATTGAAAGACAAGTTGTAGCGTGTGACAGAATGACAGAATGACAGACATAGCTACCGTAGCCTACTTCTCAATACAACGTATCCTCGCAGTTCTGCTGTGGACGGCAGTAACACCCCCGGTGGGCGTTCCCGTTGGGGTCAGTCGTTTTTTGGCAAGCAGTCGTTTTCTGGCACGGCAGCGGTGCACAGCGATTGATATCGCTCTGCTCCGGTGGTTGCAGTAGCTAGTAACATTTTCTTTATTGTTTGTCAGTCTCGTGCAATAGTCTGTGTATGAGTCTCGTGTAGCAGGAAGCTTCGCGCCGTTGGTGTAGCGACAGTGATGTGTGCATTTTCAGTGCGTCCCGCGGGATATTGATTATCGTCACATATTTTTATGTCCCCGGGACGACGGGACGGTGTTGCTTTACTTTTGCTTTACATGAGCTAATATATGAAGAGAAGGATCCCACACAATGTGTCACTTTCACAAATATATTTAATAAATTATAGCGACGTTTCGGTCATTGGACCTGGTTTGTCTGAAGAAGAAATTCCTATTCCTACCCAGCTTGTCTGTGCACAAAATAGCGAAATAAAGTTCTTAAATCTTGAATCTTATCCAGAGGTTCAACGTCTTTATTATGGCCTCAACTACATCTCACAAATTGAATATGGTTGTGGAAACACCCTGTTATTAAGTTATTAACCCTCCTGTTGTCCTACTGGGTCAAGGAAGGAAGGAAGGAAGGAAGGAAGGACGAAGGGAGGGAAGGAAGGACGAAGGGGAAGAAGGTTGGAAGGGCGAAGGGAAGGAAGGAAGAACGAAGGGAAAGAAGGAAGGTCAAAGGGAAGGAAGGATGAACGAAGGGAATGAAGGAAGGAGGGAAGGACAAAGGGAAAGAAGGAAGGAGGGAAGGAGGAAATAAGGACAAAGGGAAAGAAGGGAGGGGAAAAGGAAGGAAAGAAAATGGAGAACAGATTTGTTCAAGGGAGAAAGAAAAAGGAAGGAAGGAAAGATGAAGGGAAAGATGGAAGGGAGAAGGAAGGACGAAGGGAAAGAAGGAAGGGAGGGAAAAAGGAAGGAAAGAAAGATGGGAGCGAACAGATTCGTTCAAGGGAGGAAGAAAAAGGAAGGAAGAAGGGAAAGAAGGGAGGAAAGAAGGAAGGGAAAAGGATGGAAAGAAAGATGGAAGGAGGGAACAGATTTGATTTATTTATTTAGCACAATTTTAAAACAGTGCAAGGAGGGAACGAAGCCTATAGGAGGCTTGTACAAAGTTCCACTCCCATCATCATAGAATTACATTAACTCAAGATAAACAATGAGAAATACAGTAAAATAAAATTAGAAATGAAACAATAAAATGTACAGCGCAACATAGAAAGACTATGAAACACAAACAAACAAAACAAAAGAAGGATGCATAATTAACATTAACAGAAAAATAACACTGAAGATTATGACATAAGGTGTTTTTTTTACCTCTAAAAGTAATATTAGATTTATGCCCAGATGTTCGGCAGAAGGGTAAATGAAGATTGCCACTATGCCTAGTTGATTGATTGATTGATATCTTTATTTCGATCATGTAAACGACAGTGTAGAAAAAAATAAAATAAATAAGATAAAATAATACTGCGAGACAGTTTAGATTTGATATGTTTAATGTGAGGTTTCCAGCAAATTTTGTCATCTATTATCACTCCCAGGAATTTATTTTCATTTACTCTTTCAATATTTACACCATCTATTTGTACCTGTTGTGTATTTTACAGTTTCCAAATAACATGATTTTTGTTTTGTTCAGATTTAGTGATAATTTATTCTTGTCAAACCATTTTTTAATTTTACTTAACTCTGAAGTGATGACATCCAAAAGTTGCTGCAAATTTTCACCAGAACAAAAAATGTTTGTGTCATCTGCAAATAAAATACATTTAACTAGACTAGACACATTACAGATGTCATTAATATATAGGACAAAGAGTTTGGGTCCCAACACTGACCCCTGGGGGACACCACATGCAATATCCAGACATTCTGACGAACAGTCTCCCATCTTCACATATTGCTGCCTGTTTCTCAAATAACTTCCCACCCAATTCAAGGCAACCCCCCTGATCCCATATTGCTCCAATTTATAAATCAATCTATTGTGGTTAATTGTATCAAATGCTTTTTTTAGATCAATGAATACTCCTGCTGCATATTGCTTTTTATCTATGGAATCTGTTATAGTTTCTATAAGTTCTGTTAAAGCAAGTGATGTTGAATGGTTTGATCTGAAACCATATTGACTGTTACTGAGTAAGTTGTGTTTTTCTAAAAAACTGTCCAATCGATTATTAAAAAGTTTTTCTAGTATTTTTGAGAATTGAGGAAGAAGAGAAACAGGCCTGTAATTTGTGAAGTGGTGACGATCCCCAGTTTTATACAGCGGTGTTACTTTTGCTAGTTTCATTTTATGAGGAAATTGCCCGGTTTGGAATGATAAATTGAAGATATGAGTGAGTGGTTTAGAAATCCCAGCAATAACCCTTTTTACTGTTTTCATGTCTATGTCATGACAGTCAGATGACATCTTGTTTTTACATTTATTAACAGTTTCTATAATTTCTTTTTCTTCTATTGCTCTGAGAAACATAGAAGAAGGATTCCTTTCTATGACCTCCTCATTGGTACTTCCAGTCATTGGTGGATCGGGGATTTTTTCTGCCAATTTCGGTCCAACACTTACAAAGAAATGATTGAACTTATTAACCACCTCCTCATTATTATCAACATTTAAATCATTATCAATAAAATATTCGGGCTAATTAGTCTGTCTAGAGCCATTTCTTATTATACTGTTCAAAATATTCCAAATACCTTTAATATTGTTTTTGTTATTTTCTAATATTTCATTATAATATTCCTTTTTACGTATTCTCATAATGCTAGTTAATTTATTTTTATATTTTTTATATTTGTTTTCAGCTTCTGCTGTTCGATGTTTTAGAAATTCTCGATATAATGTATTTTTCTTTTTACAAGCGTTTTGAAGTCCCTTTGTGATCCACTGATTATCTTTATGATTTTGTTTTTTTCTATATTGTTTGATTGGACAATTTTTATCATAGAATACACAAAAAAAATTTAAGAATTCATCATATGCTTTGTTGCAGTCATTTTCTTTATATATTCGTTCCCAGTCTTGAGCTAGCAAATCATTTCTTAATTTAACCATAGACTCTTCTGTCCTAACCCTTCTATATTGTAGTTTGTTATCCTGTTGGTTATTCATGTGGCTGTTGTTGTAAGTTGTAAAAACAGGCAAATGGTCACTGATATCACAAACTAACAGTCCGCTCACTGTGTCATTATCTATTTGATTAGTGAAGATATTATCAATGAGTGAGGCACTATGCGAAGTAATGCGGCTGGGTCTGGTGATTTTAGGATATAGACTTAAGCTGTATAAAGTGTTGATAAATTCTTCTGTCATTTTGTGTTTATTTTGGTTTAGTAAGTCAATGTTAAAGTCACCACAGATAAACATGACTTTCTGACTTATTCTTGAGAAATTTTCCTCCATCCAGTCCCTGAACAAGTCTATGTTTGAACCTGGTGTTCTGTATACAACTCACAATGATATTTTTCTTTCTCTCCATTACAATTTCTATAGTAACACATTCAAGAAGATTATCTACTACTACTACTGACAACTTTTCATCAACCTTGAAATTGAATTTCCTGTCCACAAACAAAGCAACACCACCACCATTCTTGTTTTTTCTGTTTACATAGACCAATTCATATCCATCCAGTACAAAGTCAATAGCCTGTTCACTGTTCATCCAAGTTTCTGATACAGCAATGATGCTAAAAGGCTGTGTGATCTGGCTTAGGAAATATTTTATGTTCTCAAAATTGGCATACAGGCTCCTGCTGTTAAAGTGGATTATTGATATTCTGTTTCCAGATTTTATAGTGTTGTTGAACTGTTCTTCAGTGTAATAGTAGCAGTTGTTCTTGATGTTAGGGAAAAAGTTGTTTTCTGGATCAATGTCATTTTCTATGTCCTGTGGATGATGCTCAGTATATTGAAAAGGGTTTAGCTCTAGATCCTCATATTCAGTAATCCTTTGTGTAACATTATTATTTCCATAATGTGTTTGGGTTGTGTTTGTTATCATTAAAAGTGTGTGGGGTTACCCATACCTGCTAGGCTTGTTGCTCTTGGCTATTTTGGAGTACTGCTGCGAGGACGAATGATCAGTTTGTTGTGCCGTAGGTAGGCAATGTCCCCCCTCTCTCTCGCAGCTCTCAGATCTGGCATCAGTTCTTTCCTCTTCCTCCTCACAGCATCTGTGTAGTCCTCATTTATGTAGATTTTACTTCCCTTCAGGTTCTTGGTGTGTTGTAGAATGGTTGATCTGTCCTTATATCTTAAAAACCTCACTACTATGGGCCTGGGTCTGTCACCTCCGGGTTTCCCTGTGCGATGGGCTCTCTCCAACTCCATGTCCTTCTTTAACTGTAGCTTTTCAGCCAGAACCTTCTTCACCTTTTCCTCTGTCTCAGCCCAGGTTTCTCCTGGTGACTCCATTATCCCATCAAAGACCAAATTGTTTCGTCTGGACTGTCCCTCTAAATACTCCATCTTGTCAGTGACAACTAGTAAACTGTCACACACTCTAAACAAATCTGTCTGCATGGAGTTGCAGCGATCAGCTTGATTAGCATTATTTGTTTTGATGTCATCCACCTCTTTTTGGGTAAATTGAAGGCTTGTTTTTATGTCTTGTAGTTCTCGTGTTAATGTTTCCATTCTGGTGTTTGTGGAGTCCATTATTATTTTAACAAAGCCTTTAAAATGTTCTTGCTGTTGTTGAAGTAAAGCTGTGAACATGTCCTTCTGCTGTTGTAGCAGTTCTGATACTTGTGTGAGTGAAACATGATCTTCATCAGATTTTCCTTCTGCTCTTAATTTAGGTGGCATTTTTAGCTCTGAGTAACACTACTCAAACAAAGTACCTGCCCTAGCCTGGTAGCTAGCTGCTGCCTGCAGGTGGCTGCTTCTGGGCTGCTCCTGGTGGGCCTGGTGGTGGCTAGCTGCTGCTGGTGGCTCGTAGCCCCTTGGCCTGGTGGTGGCTAGCTGCTGGTGGGCCTGGTGGTGGCTAGCTGCTGGTGGGCCTGGTGGTGGCTAGTAGCCACAGGGCCTGTTGGTGGCTAGCTGCTGCTGGTGGCTAGTAGCCCCTGGGCCTGGTGGTGGCTAGCTGCTGGTGGGCCTGGTGGTGGCTAGTAGCCACAGGGCCTGGTGGTGGCTAGCTGCTGCTGGTGGCTAGTAGCCACAGGGCTGGTAGTTGTCTGACTGCTCAGATCACTTCAATTCACTTAGGGTCTTTGTTTCAAGTTTTGTGTTTAAAATTGCCTCTTGTGTGGAACAAGTAGACAATTGTGAGCATAAGTAGTAACAGTTGAGTGAGAAAATACTCAGGATTACCAAGATTTCAAGCAGATTTTCAGGAGGATTTGCTGCTGCTGCCACTGCTGCCACTCTGAATATCAGATCAGGTCAATTGGATCAAAAGAGGAAGGAGGAAGAAATGAGGACAACGGAAAAGAAGGAAAGGAAAAAGGATTGTGGAAAGAAGGAAGGGAGAAGGGAAGGAAAGAAGGAAGGATGGAGGAAGGGAACAGACTGGGTCAATTTGACCCAGAAGGAACAGAAGGGTTAAGTAAATTCAGGTGAGAAAAAACATGATCCAGGAACCCCAGTTTGGGAATCACTGATATAATGTATTGAAAGAGATGTACCATGATATGAACCTTCTAGCCACTAGGTGTCCTGTTTTCTCAGCGTCTGGACCTCATCAGAGTGAGGACAGGCAGGCACATGCAACTAAAGCTACCAGGAGCCCAACACAGGGGAGGGCCGTCACAAAGCATTTGTCTTTCTCTGTAGTTTTGTTAGGTGCAGTATTAGCACAATAAACTGTTACCAATGGTGGCATAAATTAATAATTTGGTTTATTTTGTTTTTGTATCTAAATCAACTTCAGAGCTGAGTTGCCCCGTTGAGTGGTGAAAATGGTTTAGTCCACTCCTGCACTGAGTGGACTGGTTCACTCCTCTTTAGTGTCACATGATCAACACAGCATACGACAAGGAGCATGAGCAAGCAAAACTGTAAAATTCTAAGATGCAGGACAACATTCGGTCAATCATCCCTTTCAGTGCTGGGTACACACCTATGGAATTCTTTACCACCAGAAATCAAATCCCAAACAGAACTAAAGATGTCTAGTGCTAAAGCTAAACATTGGCTTAAGCAGCAGCAGAAATGTGAACATTAACTTCTCTCAAGTCACTAGTGTCAATACAGCATTTTACTAATGTTTAATGTATTTAATCTGTGCAATTTCTTAATCTAAATTTTGTAGCTGTGTTTATTTATTCATGATAACTATTCACTGTATTATTCACTGTATTTGTATTATTGCACTTATTGTAACGGTATTCAGTATCTTTTATCCTTCTTCAGCCTGACCAGGGACAAAGACTGCAAATTAGCTGAAGCTAGACGTCTTGTATGCATCGCATTTTTCATTCTTTGTGGCAATGTTGTATGTATCGTCCCTGCAAAATAAACATTAAAATAAATAAATAAAATACACAATGTTTGAGGATATTTCCCCTCCACCAGTCAGGGTTAAAGTCCCACCACACACAGCACTGTTTAACTGATAACAGCTCTTTTTATGTGAGTTTACTGACTCTTTAACATCTGCTCATAACAGTACAGGACTTGCAGAAGAAGGTGAGAGCAGCTCATATGTCCTAACAGTACTGTTGTTCTGACACTGCAGTTCTTACTACAAACACATAAAACTTTGCTCACTGTAGTTTAACATTCTTCTTCGCCTCGGGAGTCGGGAATAGTGTCTTCTTCCTCCTGATAGGTGGTAGGTACAGTATAGTATACCTCTTTATCTCTGCTGTATTCTGAATGTCTGTAAAATTTGCAATGCTCCCAACAAGGAGATTTTAAAGTGAATTAGGAATCATTTATTTTCAGAACTTTATTTTGCAGGTTATAGTCAGGCAGTAGAACTTAGATAAATTACCTAGTTTTAAAACAGTGTGGTTTGGTGACCTCATGGGTGAGTTGCATGGATGAAATTATAAACTTCTGCTACAGTTTCTTCAATAGGTAACGCAATGACTGCATGTAGGGTGGATTCGCCTAATGTGGGACACTGCCTAATGTGGGACACTTAAGCTTAAATGGGTGTAGGTCTTCCTATAGCAAAAGAAAGTTAATGTAAATGTGGTCTCACACAAGCTGTGATATTGCATGATCAAAATCACATGACATCTCAAATGTCCAATCATAGGTTTAGGAGGGAGAGCCTTCAAACCGGAGGCACCCTGTGTGAAGACCACCAAAATGCTAGTTACTTAGGGTTTGGACAAAAATAATGTTAAGGCCATAATTTATTAAAAAAAACAAAAGTATTGCAATTTTTTGTCAAAATGTGTTTATAATATGTTGATGCATTAAAATATATCTTAATATGGTGTAACCATTCTCAATATTTAGGATTTTGATCAACATTTCTACTGTCCCACTTTAGGAAACATGCTTTCCTAAAGCGGGACAGGTGGTTTTTCCTAATGTGGGACAGTGCTTTTCCAGGTAAAACTAATAGGTTGAACAATAACAATGGTTGTTTACATGGCTTTATTGTTATAATGCATTGTTTTGAATATTTTACAACAAAAGAAAATTATATTTATTAACTGGAAGTGGTCATAATACTGTTAAAGGAGTAAATGGCTCTGAATTTTTTTCTTTCTTGTTTCTAAATCTTGTCCTTTTTGATAATGTTCATGAAAAATGTTGTGTTTAGAAGTAATCAAAGGATAGCACATTACTGATTAATTAAATGGAATGTATTTCAGATCACAGTGGCAAAAAAGAGTAAGGCAATGAGACAAAATCAGGGAAAGAAAACATGGGAAAAGAAAGGAAAATAATCAAGCAAGTGAACTCAACCAGTGGAAAAAAGACAGGATGAGGGGAGACATTACTGAATATAGGGAGATCACTGAGGATGGTGGTGTCCCACAATTGAAGTTGTTGACCAGGGCTGGGAATGACCCTTAAGTCCACTCTCTAGCGCAGGGTAAAAGGTCACCTCCACCACACAATTGGTAGAAAACCATTAATACTATAGAAGATGAAGCAGAACTAGGACAATAGTGATATTATTGAACACTGGTTTGCAATCTAGCATTTATCATGATGACTTTTAAACAGACTTTTTAGTGTCCCACATTAGGAGCATGACTGTCCCACATTAGGGAACGGAAATTGCCGCAAAAAACTTTGCAATCAGAGTTGAAATATGTATGGTATTTCTTTTAGGAGTGTGATATCAGAATTTTCTCTTTGAATTCCATTAGATAACAACCTAAGGATTTCAGAATGGTACAGGATGTAGATTGAAAGTGTTTGCTTCATATCACAATATACACCAGAAGTCTAAATTGCAAAAAAATGTCCCACATTAGGCGAATTCACCCTACAACTATTTTGGTCATGGGTTTGAAACACTTCATAATATTGTTTACAGCTAGTTAGATATGTTAGTGAGTCACTACAGGGTCTCTAAGAAAACACAGCCTTGGACTAATGCACTAGGACTAGCTACATAAATGGCACTGATGCTGAAAACTTAAAGGGATAGTTCAACATTTTGGCAAATTGGCCCATTGCCATAATCCCTATAGTCATAGCAGTCGGTTCATTACCTTTATTTGTCGGTGCAAGCTGTTTTTAGAACGCCGGAGCAGAGCGGCGAGCTGCACATTCACCATGCTGAGATAATAATGGAACTTTATGAGACGTTTTCGAAGTAAATACAGAGACTGCTTGCTGAAAAAACTGTCCCTGAAGGCAACGTGCATCAGCGGTTTTGCATGAATTTACCTTTAAAACAACTCTGGTAACGTTGTGTTATTATCTCATAGCGTGGTGAATGTGCAGCTCACAACTTGTCCACCAGAGCATTTTGAAGTTGTTGGATTGTGTATTTGATGAGGGAAACCAAGAAATCCCATTAGCCTCCGTAGGGTAGCTCTGAGCAGCTCACGGCTTGGCTCAGCCGTTCTAAAAATAGCTTGCACCGACAAATAAAGGTTGCCAATTTGCCAAAATGTTGAACTATCCCTTTAAACCTGATAGCCTCCACTGCACCTGCCCTAGTTTCTGCACTTAGGTCCTCCCCACCTCTCTGGATTGGTCCAGTCCCACTTAGGCTAGGTTTACACGAAGACGGTGTGAACAGAAGACGCAAAAGTGGCGTCGCGTCTTCACTTTTTATTTCGCGTCTACACGAGCGTTCTCGGGAGGAAATCTGTGTGCATACGGAGACGCAAAAGTGTGTACAAATCCATTGCTAATGCACGCCAGACCACTAGGTGGTGCTGTCACAAACGCCGCGATGCGTAGAACCTTCCTTCTTTTCGTCACTGTGCCGGGAAATCAGAAAAGGAAAACATGGCTACAGCTACAACAGCACGACCTCAGTGTGATATTGCTTTTATACAACAGTGCTACGAGCGCATTTTAGAACAGTAATAAACTACAAGAGATTATGATTTGTTTGTTTATTTAATCATTTATTTAGCTCCGCCAACAGAAATAGTTCTGCAACTGGAAGGGAGACAAGGCTGTTGCCAGGCAACACATAAACATTTCATACTAGCTTGCTACTAGCTACAAGCTTTTCCACCGAGCTGCTTCCAGTGCTGGTTCTGGTTCTGAGCCCGTGTCTGATCAGCACCGGAGCAACGAAGACACAGAGACGTTATCGATACCGTATTACATTTGTTTACCCGCTGTGTAATCAATATAAACACAGTTGAAGCTAAGTAGCTGAGCTACGTGGCTAACAACAGCTAAAGCTAATATCAAAACACATCGCCGTCAAAACGTAGTTGCCCCGCGGCGATTTTTTTCCAGCCGGGTTTAGTAGAGATTTATCTCCAATTAGACGGACCAGGTCAGGTCCAGGTTTTAATGTTCAGGTCCGTTTATAACTGTAGTAGCAGCAGAGAGATGGGGCAGCTCCTCCATTTTAATAACTGTAAACCAGGGAAACACCTGGGGAACTTTTACCAGTATGTGACATGTGCAACGAGACTTAATAAATGTTTGGATCTGTGTTATGGTTCCATAAAAGGAGCTTACAAGTCCCTCCGGAGAGCTTCACTGGGTGCGTCAGATCATAACACTGTCTATTTGGTTCCGTCCTACAAATCCGTCCTGAAGAGACACAAGCCGGAACGAAGATTAGTTCCGGTCTGGACGGAGGAGTCTATTGGGCGGCTCCAGGATTGCTACGCTTGCACGGACTGGGACTTGTTTAAAAATTCGTGCAAGACTGTGGATGAAATTACAGAGACAGTTTCTGACTATGTTAAATTTTGTGAGGAGTTATGTATCCATAAAAAATCTATCTCCATTTTTCCTAACAATAAGCCATGGGTCTCAAAATCAGTCAAAAACACTATTAATAAGAGAAACATAAGTTTTAACATAGGTGATATGGATACATACAAGGAGCTACAGAAGCAGGTCAGGAAAGAAATAAAACTTGCCAAACAGCAATACAAGGATAGGGTGGAGAACCTGTTCAGCACTGGCAGTGCACGCCCTGCGTGGGAGGGGGTGAAATCCTTGCTGGGGACGCAGCCCCATAAGAGTAATATTTCCTTAAATGTGATGTCTGATCACGACCTGGCAAATGAATTAAATATTTATTCAAACCGTTTTAATGTCCACGATTTTAGCAATGAACTGTCTGCGTTCATGAGCGCTACGCCAGTGCCGGACAGCACTGTGACGGTGCATGTTGACCAGGAGAGGGTACAGCGAGTGTTCCAGAGGGTAAAGGAGAGGAAAAGTCCAGGTCCTGATGGGATTGGAGGTCGGGTCTTGAGGAACTGCGCCGAACAGCTGGCAGGAATCTTCAGCTTTATTTTCTCCTGGTCACTCCAGACTCACAGTGTCCCCCGCCTGTGGAAGGACTCAATTATTGTCCCCGTGCCCAAAAATAAATGCACAAAGACACTGAATGACTTTAGACCCGTTGCTCTTACCTCCTTGGTAATGAAGTCTTTTGAGAGGATTGTGAAAGACGAGCTCATGAACACTGTGCAGGCAAACTTGGACCCTCTCCAGTTTGCGTACCGGGCAGGGAGGGGGGTCGATGATGCAATAATCACTCTTATTAATATGATTGTGGCGCATTTAGAAGAGGCCAAAAGCTTTGTTCGTCTGCTTTTTATTGATTTTACATCTGCTTTTAACTGTATCCAGCCCCATATTTTAGCCGAGCGTCTCTTAAATTATAATATCGACAGGAGTCTTATTTACTGGCTGATGGATTTTTTAACTGTCAGATCACAACGGGTCAGGGCCAATGGCGTTCTGTCCGATGTTCTCTTCTCCTCCACCGGCTCTCCTCAGGGATGCGTCCTCTCCCCTCTCTTATTCGTCCTATACACGAATGCATGCCGGAGCTCACACGAGAAACGCCACATTGTAAAGTTCGCTGATGATTCAGTGATCGTGTCCCTCCTCAGCCATGATGACCCGGTGCCCGGCCCTGTAGTGGAGGATTTTATCCAGTGGTGTAAATCGTCTTTCCTCACCATCAATGTCTCAAAAACGAAGGAAATGACCATTGATTTTAGGAAGTCCCGCCCAGCCACTGTCCCCCTGTCGATCAACGACCAAGCTGTAGAATCTGTCCAGCAGTATAAATATTTGGGGACAGTAATTGATGACAGGCTGTCCTTTGAGCATCAGGTTGACGCCGTGTGTAAAAAGGCCAACCAGCGCATGTACTTTCTCCGCAAGCTCAGGAACATAAACATGGACTCTAAATTCATGGAAATGTTTTATTCTTGTTTTATCGAATCTGTCCTGACTTTTGCTTTTATTTGCTGGTTTGGGTCAATTAACCTGAAGAACCGCAACAGACTTCAGGGCATAGTCAGAGTGTGCAGTAAAATCGTTGGTGCTCCACTGAAAGACATTTCCTTGCTGTACAAAACTAGGGCCCTGAATAAAGCCAGACTCGTCCTGACTGACCCTAGCCATCCCTTGGCACCTGAATTTAAACTGCTCCCATCCAGACGCAGATTTCATGTGCCAAGATGCAGGACCAACAGACTTAAAAATACCTGGGTTCCAGTGGCCATTGGCCTTCTTAACAATTGACAGCACTATGGTCACTTTAAATCCTGTTTCTTCCAGGATGGCATGGTTGCACTTTATTGGTTGTTTTATCTATTTTATTAACTATTGTTAATTGTTGTCCTGTGTATGTATTTTATTGCTATTTCCATTATTAGCGTATGTTGTGTCACTGTTGTTTACTGTTGTCTTATGCTGCTGGCTGCACTACAAATTGCCCTCCGGGGACAATAAAGATCTCTTGACTTGACTTGACTCCTCTATGGGGAGCCTGGCTCTGGCTTAGCTCCTGTCCAGCTGAACAGCGGAGTGATTATGTCTGTGAAAAGTCCCAGTGCTGTTATACTGTATATCAGCACTCATGGAACGTCTCTTGTCCAATCAAATTGCTCGGTTGGGACCTGTCGGAACTAACTGTTGTATAATTGTAGTTATTGCGGCCAAAGTAGCCTGCAGGTCTGAAGGGTGGATGTAATCCGACATGTTTGTTTGTATCGTGACGTCAACACGCCGACTTGACGTGAGCAGAACAGCAGATCTGAGCCAGTTTTGCGTCTTGGCCTGTTTAGGCGGAGACGCTGCGCTGGAGCGTATTCAACTTTTCCACTTTCAGGGGTGGTTTGAGAATTTTGCGTCTTCAAGCCCCAAAAACGCCGTCACCATATAAACGAAAGGCACTTCCGATAAAATATTTTATCGTCTTTACTCGCAAGCGTCTTCGTGTAAACGGCCCCTTAGTGGAGTGAAAACAATCAAACTAGGACTCTTTAATTAATAGTGCTTAATGAAAAATAGAATTAAAATGAAAATTCAGTGCAATAACTGACTTAATGCTTAATAAATGTTCACATGAGAAAAAATCTATAAAAAAAATTAAAGCCACAAGTGGCGATGATTGGGCCCTTGCGACACCGCAGAACTGCACGGGAGCTGTGGTGCACAGCGTGACGGGAAAAAAGGAGTAGGAGTGGAAAAAACACAATTTTTCGTTCATCCACCAGGGGATGCTAATCAGACGTGGGTAGGTGTGTTAAAGGGCGGACCGTCATCATAAGTGAACTTTGGAGTTGCCCCCCCCCCCCCCACCAGTGTTGCAAAACCCAGAAATGAGTAATGCTACTGTGCATGTTTCAGAACAGCAGCAATATTTACAACAGCAACGTCACAATAAACTCAACATCTGGACACTAATTCAAATAGTCAGTGAAATCAAGCTGAGTGAGTGATTCCTCCTGTTGCTGCTGTTGTTCACTACATTCAGGTGATGTTAGACAGAGGAGGGGTGGGGCTTAACAAGCATTGAGCTAAACAAACACAAATGGGCGCTTTTCTGAAACATGACTCGTATTAAGCTCGTTGAATAAGTGGAAGGTGACTTGTCAGAACCGACAATGAAGTTATGTTGGTGGATTTATAACTCACAAAGGTTTAAGTCGCTCCACTGTCACATTTCTCATCTATGTGCATTATTATGCAACACACACAGTTATCGCAGCAGCTTGTACCTCTCTCTCTCTCTCTCTCTGGTTGTGCATGTGAGGGAGCGCGCACTGCGGGGCAGCCCCACCCCTCAGAGACAGAGCGGAGCAGCAGCGGACAGAGAGGCAGCGTTGGGCTCAACACACACACATACCATGTATATTACACGGTAGATAACCGTGGCATTTTTTTTTTACGTCCCCATGCACAACAGGAATGCTGGCCAGCCGGCCAGCTCCCCCCCCCCACCCCCTTGATGACTTTGAGTCCGCCTGCCCTTTGTGTTACCAAGGACAGGTAAAGGTTAAAGTCTAACAGGAGATTTTTATTTTATTTATGTAGTTTAGAAGGACAGTGTGCAGTGGCATTAATTATTAGAAAAAAATAAAAAAGATCGCTGCACCAGATTTAGCGGAGCCGCTAATTTCCATCTGTAGTCCTTCGGGGTACAATAAAATGGGGTAACATGGGGTACAATAAAATACAACAAAGACTGCAACAAACATAGCAATTACAAAATAAATAAGCAACAACATGACAATTACAAAGCCTACCTAAAGTGCGCTGAGATGGTCTGAGTATTTAAAATAAGTATTCAAGTACATAGGATATTTCATAAAGTACAAAGTGACAAGTAGAGTGCCTATCTAAAGTGTGCAGGGATGTTCTGGGTATTTAAAATAAATAAAATACATTCAAGTACATAGGATTTCACATACAGTGCTCATTGTTCAGTGCAAATAATATGTAAGAGAGGAGAAGGGACCTTTGTCGAGCTCCACAGGGATGGAGCTACCCACGAGGGTAGCTCCATCCCTGGAGGTACCCACCAAGGTAACCTATTGCAGTTCCAGTTTGATGCCGGTACTGTGTTTTCAGGTTGAGAATGCCCAGTAGGGATGAGGCTACCCACAAGGGTAGCAACAGAAGGTCAACGTTTCGATCTAAACAGATCTTCTTTAGTACTTTAGATCTGTTTAGATGTGCAAACAGTTTTTCCTCTTTCACCTTATTTAGTTTTTTGTTCTGCACCTGGATCCACACACTGGATGTGCGTGCACTAGGTGTGTAGTGACATGAGTTGGGCATGTAAGTTTAGCTGTGAATTACTGGACTCACTGTTCTGTTATATCAGTGTCTTTTTTATGAAGAACAAACCTTTTAGGGACTGTTCGTTATTTATCATCAGTGCCACCGGAGGGATTCACAGGACTTTTTTTTTTTTTAATTTTTACATGACCCCCCTGTCGGAGTCAGTAAATTTTAACATGACCCTGGATTAAGCCTTATCAAAAGATTTAGTGGACCCCCCCCCCCCCATTTTCCTCCGGTGGCCCATTCCATAAATAACGAACGGTCCCTTACCAGCAACACCCTCATGGACCAGGGTTACACTTGTTTAGATTATCAACTGATAGAGAGAGAGAGAAATGGAGCAAAGAGCAGTAGAGCAGGTTTATCCAGGTAGTCCAACAGGCAACTTTCCCAGTTTCATCTTGACTCAGTGGTTGTGTCGCACTTTATTTCCCCGTGTGAAGGTAAGGTGAACAGTCTGAATGTTTTCCTCGTTAACACCTGTCGTTACCTGAGTTCTCTGCTCTTCAACTTGTGGTTGTGTTGTTGTTGTGTTATTATAATGTTACTGTAGCTGAGTCAGAGCTGTAACTGTAAAGTCTGGACTGACAGAACCGTGTCCTCCATGTTGTGTGGATGTTGTGGGTGGAAGCGCTGGAATAAGCTGAGTTAGTGGATGGTCAGTAGTTGAACACAGGGTTCTTTGTGTGCAGCTTCACTTCCTGATGACTGGAGGCAGCTTTACCGCCTGAATCAGCCTGTGGAGGAGGCGGAGATGAGCCGCTGCTCTCCCGCTGTCTGAGCCACTAAAGCCTGAGCTCGTCCGGACAGTCGCTGGAGAACAGCTGGGACTTAGACAGACAGACAGACAGACTTTATTGATCCCAAGCTGGGAAATTACAGTGCAGCAGCAGCATTAACGACGGGAGCTGCAGCTACAGGCAGCCACCTGAGACGGCGCCATCTTGGAATTGACTTGGAATTGGGACTTTGTCTGTGGTGAGTGGTCTGTCATTAGATTTACACTACAGGACTGATGTGAACTCAGTGTGGCGGGCTGAAGGGCTCACAGGGTTTTTAAGGCTCTAGATGATGTTCAGAAAGAGACAGTGAACACTGCATCAAATGAGTCACAGGCTCCTGCTTCAACAGCTAGCCTACTACAATCTATTCTATCTAAGGAGAGTCTAATCTAATTCTAATCTAAAAACTGAAGATTTCCTTGTTTTCTCTGTTTGATTTGACTGTAAACTGAATATTTTTGTCTCTTTGATTGTTGCTGTGACAAAACGAGACATTTGAAGACGTGGCCTCAGACTGAGGAGCTTGAACGCATCATTTGTCTGTATTTTGACATTTGATGGAGCAGACGATGAATGGATGGACAGAGACAATAAGTGTCAGTGGCAGCTGGAGAGTGTTTTTCTCTCTTTGAATTTCCAGTGTGAGTGAAATGAGTGAATGTTGTGATAGTGGAGCTGTGAGGTGAAATAAGTCTTGGCCCAGTTGTTGTGTGTGTAATAATCAGCTGTAGCTTGTTTGATCCAGTGGTTTTCTACAGGGACGCTGTCCACACAGAGACTGTGTCACATCAACTCAGTGGATCTCAGTCCTTGTGTGTGTCAGTGGATGGAAACAGTGGTCCATGGATCATGTTGCTGGGCTGCAGCTTCATGACGCCATCTAGTGGACTGATAGTAGAAGTACAGCAGCTGATGGCAGCTTCCTCTTCCTCACTGCTGTGTGACTGCATTCAGCTGACACTGATATGAAGCAGAGGAGAAGAGCCAATCAGTGGAGGAGCAGCTGGAGACATGATGGACATGTGAGCTGCTGTGCAGATGAATGATGTGTGTTTCCTCTGCAGGTGAAGCTACAAAGTGTGTGTGAGCTGATGTGGATGTGAGCTCAGCAGCATGGATCAGTGTGAGGACAGAGAGGAGGGAGCCCCTCCCTCTAAGAAACTGTGTGGGGGACGTCAGAGCCAGACCACAGGTCAAAGGTCAGAGTGTAAAACAGCCAGAAAGACTTTTTTCTCTAAAAGCAGTTACTTTAAAAATGTAATCCAGTACAATTACAAGTTACCTGTTAAAAAGTGTAATCAGATACTAAAGTATCACAAAGTTTAAGTAATGTAACAGATTACTTTAGTTACTTTTGGATTACTTCAATACCAAACATGCAAATTAAGAACATCACGCATCAATCCACATAGATTAGATCGCTCCAAACTGGAATTCAAACGCACAGAGCATCCGGTACATTTCAAAATATAAAACATTGTAGCCTCTAAACAGTTGTTGTGTTTCATAAAAGATTGAAGATATGTTTCATCAGTTTTTCTCCAACATGCACATTTATCAGTTGTGTTGTTGTTTCAGGATCCAGCAGCAGAGACCAGACTCTCCTGAACCCAGCTGTCTGTCTTTAAAGAGTGACCGGTCAATGGGCTGGATGGACACCTTTAAAGGAGCACGTGAATCAGCTGATCAGATGTAAGAGAAAAAACTACATTTCAAAGCTTTTGAGTTTCTGTTTAATGTTCTTCCTGTGGAGTCACATTTCAATGATTCTCCATAAAACCTGAGTTATAACTCAGAGTTGTCCAGCTGCAGTAAAGAGTTACTGTCTGAACATCCACATTAATATTCAGTTATGCTCACAGTGCAGCCCAGTAGCAACAGGAAATATGTCAGCATGATCTGTTTAAAACAGGAAGTAACCACTGGGTTAAAATCATCATTTCATTTGCACTAAATGTTGATGGTCTTGTTTCCACCTGGTAGAAGGAACATGGTGATGTTGGCTGCATCAAGTTGCCTCCTGGTGGCAGCTTTGAGGTGTGCAACAGATTGAGGGGCTGATTAGTGATTTCTAGTGAGTTCAGACTGATGTCAGACAGAGAGGGCCCTAGTTTCGTAGACCAGGCGCAGTGTGTCTGTCTGGACTTCGCAAGTTTCATGCACGGGGGCGGTGCGTGGCGCAGTGGTTAAGGCAGCCGCCCCATGTAGAGGCTACAGTCCTCAACACAGGCGTCCCCAGTTTGAATCCCATGCCGGGCAGACCTTTCCTGCATGTCATTCCCCCTCTCTCTGCCTCCCCCTTTCCTGTCTATCTCACTGTGTGCTATCAAATAAAGGCAAAAACGCCAAGAAATATTTATATACAGTATATATATATTTTTTTAAAGTTTTGTGGACGGCCAGTGGTGGCGCCAGAGTATTTTTTCTGGTTCAACTACGGTGGGGCTAACCCATATGGTGGCGGGACTCAAATAAATGCCAGAATTTCAACATGAATATTTAATAAATCAACACCCTCCCACAGCTAGAAACACAGGCATGTGTAACGGAGGTGCACTCACTCACCCATAAAAAGGACGTGCTAACGAACTTGCCAAACGGTTGTCAACCTCTTGGCGAAGCAGTTAGCATCGTCGCCTGCCGTGCAGGAGACCAGGGTTTGAACCCCACTTAGGGCAGGCCGTGAGAAACACACACAGAGGACCAGGTATGACATCGGCTACACACGCACGGACGTGCTCGCACGTGCGCACCCAGTGAGAGAGAGACAGAGGAACGCTAATAGTTACGTTAACAGCACAGCAGGTGGATCTGAGTGAAAATAAGGCATGGATAGGAGGCAATGAGACCAATATGAGATCAGAGCAGGCCCGGCTCTAGCCATTTTGGTGCCCTAGGCGAGATTACTCCCAGACCCCCCCCCCCAACAATGATCAATAATGATTATAATGATAACGTAGCAGTGTATCTGTATGTCTCCTCTGACCCTGAGATACACAACTTGCACAACAATCAGTAAAATTTCATTAAGTAAATCCTGGGTGAAGACATGACAAAAATTAGTCTCTACAGTCATGAGAATAACCTGTTGTGATGCTTGAAATGGGTATACGGAAGTCTAAGCTTCACAAAAGCAGTGGAATATACTGTCTGAATAAAGGCTAATAGATACGTGTGGAAAACAGGTCAAAATTATATTTTGTGAAATTGCTTTTTGAGCATAAATGTTATGTCATTCTATTTTCACCAAATGTCTCAAATGTAAAATAAAAGAAGCTAAATATTGACTTCACATTACATTTCAAACTTCATGAGATGTGTGTAGCCCTAAATGAGAAATTAGCTTTTTTTCTCCAAACAAAATATCAACTAAACAGACAAAAAACACAACATTTACAATATTTAACCTATATAATGTACCCTATATGTGTTGTCACTGTGGTGCTGTTTGAGAGGTTAAAAAAAAAAAAAGAGCTCAGCAGGTCTGTATACAGAGCTGGAGCTGTGGCCCTGCTGTCTAAGCAGGCTGAAGTCTCAACTCTCTTCTTTTTTCAATATCTTCCTCATCAAATGAGTCAGAACTTTAAACCTCTGAAGCACCGTCATCCTCCTCACTGCTTCTCTCTCTCTCTCGGGTTCGAAGCGCTTCACAGCTGTTGTTTTGATTGACATGTTGTCAAGGGCGGCGTAAAATGACCGAAATATAAACAAAAACATATCGATACGGTCGCGCAAACGAGCCGGCATTTGCGCCGACTTTGAGGATGAATGCAACCAAGTATCCACACATCTAATTAAAAATGTGGCGTTTCTAACAAGAAAACGGCTTGAAAGCGTTCCAACTGCAGACAGGTAGGCTACCTCTGCTGTGTGTGACTGCGGGGAGAGCGGAGGGCAGTACCAGTGGGCATGTGGGGGAGAGAGGGGGGGGCGACTTAGTAAGTAATTTTGTAACATATTATATTATTACTTTTTAATAGGTATTGCTTTGCATTTAAATTAACGTGGGATTATTTTTTGTATTAAGAAATAATAGTACCAACTAGTTATAAAAATTGTGAAAGTTACACTTTTTTTTCTTTCCCATTTGTGGCGCTGGCGCCCCCTGGATGGACGGCGCCCTTAGCATTCACCTATACTGCTTATGCCACGGCCGGCCCTGGGTCAGGAAAATGCTGGCAACTTTTTGTCAATAATCGAGTTATTAGCTCGCTACGACCCTGTTTTGAAAGAGCTAATTAACCGACCAGAAGGGTCAGTGAAATACCTAAATCACCAGATTCAAGATGAGATTATTTACATATTATCTCAACGTGTGAAAGATGACATTATTAATGAAATAAACGAAGCCCAGTTTTATTCCATTATCAACGCAAGATGTGTCAAAGATAGACCAGCTGAGCCAGGTGTACCGTTACGTAACTGTTGTTAAGAATGACATGGATATTGCAACAGATATACAGATCAATAAAGTGTTTTTGGGTTTTGAAGCAACTCTGGGCTCATCAGCGTAAGAGCTTGAAAACCAAATCCTGGGCTCTATAGAGCAGGGCCGGTTCTAGGCAGGCATATATGAGGGGGCAGTCAGAAATGTGAAGGGGGCATCATGTGAACACATTATGCTCCAGCACTTTTTTTTCTCCGTGCTTATAGTAACTTCATTGAATTGGGTTGTTGGCTATGTGTCCAACCCCAACCTGGAGAAGTGGATTGCACTTTGTCAGACCTCTACCTTCAGACCTGTCCAACTAGGGGCCGGGGGGCCAACCAGGGTCTTAGAGCCCAAATTTGTTACTGTCATAATGCAAAGAGCCACATTATATGGGGGGTTAGGGGTGCATATACCTGAAGATGCATTGCAAAGCCAGAGGGGGTGAAAAAGGTGAGTAGCTAGTAGCTTGTAATATACACATTTTTTGAGTATATCAAAATGTGCTTTCTCAACTTCTAAAATTTGGATTTGAGGGGGCAAGGCATTTATTTGAGGGGGCGCTGCCCCCTCTTGCCCCTGCGTAGAGCCGGCCCTGCTATAGAGAAAAACGGAATAGATCTGTCAAAATGCCGCAGACAGGGCTATGATGGGGCCGCGATTATGAGTGGTGCGTATTCAGGCGTACAGGCAAGAATAACAGAGAAGGAGCCCCTTGCCTGTTATGTTCATTGCGCTGCTCATAATCTCAACCTAGCTCTCAACGACTCTGTTAAAAACGTCCCTGGAGTGAAGCATTTCTATGACACTGTAGAGATCCTGTACGGCTTATATTATTACAACTACCTCCCGGAGGTGGTTTCGATCCGTTTTGCAAAAATCGGATTTCATGTGATTTGGGACTGTTCAGACTTAAAAAGAGCTATCCGGTTCCAATCTGGATGGGCTAAAAAACGGATTTTGGCTGGCAGTCTGAACGCGGCCTAAGCCCAACCAAAGCATCTCCCTCAGTCAGCTGTCAGCACGAGCGGCGGCTGCAGCGCCTGTGTGAGCTCAAGCCGGGTTCAGCCGCGCTCGAGCGGAGCAGGGGGGGAGAAAAAAAGTGTATTTCTTTTAATCTGTGGGAGATCTTTTTCTATTTCGGAACAGCGGGGCGTCGGAGTGAAGGTGTGTCGGAATGGAGAGCCGTCCCCGTGAAGCAAGTGCGCTAAAGAATGCCATAAGCAAATTTTCTTTCATATATTTGGTCAACAGGCAAACCAAGAATCTTGAATGTATAAATGCTGCCTCACAGTTGCTGCAAGCTAAGGACGCAGATATTCTGAGAGCATCTACTCTTCTGCAAAACGGCATCAGTGTTTTGATGGAGTTTAGGGAGCAATTTGATGAGGCTAAGTCTGTCACTCGCTACAAAATGGGGAAGTCAAACGCAGTTTGAAGCACCAGAAAAGTTAAGCGTGATGAACTTTCTGAAGACTCACGCCTCACTGACGCAGAGAGCAAATTTCGGGTGAGCGTTTTCAATGCTTGTCTTGATATTGTCATCCAGCAACTGTCCCGAAGATTCACCAGCTTAAATGGAACTGTGAATATGTTTGAGGCAATTCACCCCAACACACTGCTGCGCGCAGGAGATGAGGAGTTACACCAAGCTGCCCGGCGGCTTAGTAAGCACTACAATCGGGACATTGGCCCCAGCTTCCCTGGCCAGCTGCTTTGTTTTAGAACTTATTTCAGGGACCTGATACCAAAGCAAAAGTCTGTTGCGGATCTGGCAAAAATGCTCCTTGTCAACCACCCAGCAGTAACTTCTACATTCAGTGAGGTTTGCACCGCCCTCCTTTTATTTTTGACTCTTCCCGTCACGGTTGCAACCTCTGAGCGCTCATTCTCCAAGTTAAAACTAATTAAAAACCACTTGAGGAGCACAGTAGGTAAGGAGAGACTGAGTGGACTTGCCATGTTGTCCATAGAGAATGAGAGAGCAAAATGGATACAGAGCATCGTGGATGAGTTTGCGGAGTGCAAGGCTCGTCGTATGCCCTTCAAATAGTGGTGAGTATATTGAATATTGAAATTATGTTTGTTCTTCCTCTCCGCCATTTTCTTTATTCTCTTTTTATATTCTTACTACTTTCCGCTTTTTTACGGTCTTCTTCTAGTCCTTCATACTTTGTGCTATTTCAACAATTCATACATCAAATCGTGCAGCTTTTTCTGGACATTATCGGAATGACTTTTCTCTTTTCAAATATTCATACTTTTTGCAATATTCAACTATTTCTTGGCCCACAGAGAATGCATTGGAACAGTCTTGAAACTCTTCAAATCTTCTTACTTCTTTCAGCCTCTAAAGCTTCAGCATACTTTCTGCTAGAGACTTCATTCAAATTCTGAGTTGTAGACAAACTTCTAATGTATTCAACCTGTGTACAACTTTTTCATAGCTTGTACCGTTTTTGAGATAAATCTATTAAAAGCACATGAGGATTTCTGACAAATTTCACACTTTTCAATGAGTGTGTATGGGGTTGGGTCAGAGTGGGTGACATCATCGTAGAGTGCAGGAGATCCAAAAAAGTGACTGGAACTTTTCTTCTGAAACTGCCAGCAAAGCTACAAATGACACTCTACACCAGACCTGGGCAGTGGACCATCTCAATCCGGCCCGCGACGTGCACAAAGAAAAAAGAAAAAAAAAGAAGAAAAGATGCGTTTATTGATGCGCATTAATCAGCTGTTTGAAACAGTGACGGCCCCGTGGAGCAGTAGCCTACACATCGCAGACAGAAACCTCCTCCAGGTAGAAGATCTCCTGCAGGACAGTTATGAACGGCTGCTCAGTCTCTTTCTCTGTCAGACACCGGAGGTCCGGCGGAGGAGAGAGAGGAGCCGCTCTGCTGCAGGTTTTCTCCGCTGCGGAGTTTCTAATCACCCCGACCGCCGGTGTTTCACAACCCTCCGTCAGCCGAATCACGTCATAACTGCTGACGGTTACTAAGCGCAATCACGACATAACACGAAATTTAGCAAACTGTGATTAAAAGAGCATTTTATGAGATCGCTGTCGATCTCATTCTGACGTGATCGGTGCAACCGTGACTGATTGTAGCCATGTGCGTCTGAAGCCTCCATCCACCAATGGTAACGCTTGTAATCAAATCAGTTATTTTTCACAGTTTTAATCATTTTCATGTTGGTGCTGTTAGTTACAGTAAAGCAGCAGCAAAGGAGTTGTGTGTTTCTTCATAAATAAAACATATTAGCCTAATGTTTTCTTCATTAAGTGATGCAGGTCTGTTAAAGTTTGGGTTATTTACAGAAATAGAACAGTCTCACTGAATCAGAACTGAAAAGGATTTGAGTTGATAAGGTGTCTGTGAATATTATTCATTGATGCAGTCATTTACTTAATGCTCAGTAAGTTTTGATGATAGTAAAACAATCTGCCTTGAGTCCATATTTATATCATAATACAGTATGTTTCTTCAGTGATCTGTGCTGGATATAGGTTGAAAATGCGGTTATATCGATTATGGTCTGTCAAATAGCCTATTGTAAAGCAATATGTCCACCAAATATATGTAGTATATAATTCAGCAATAAATATCTAATGTTTCAATTAGATTTCGAATTGTGTGGCCCTTCGCTCACTTTATCGGAGTCAGTGTGGCCCTCTGGAAAAAATAATTGCCCAGCCCTGCTCTACACTCATGATTTTGGAAACAGTTTGTAGCCACACTTGTCTTCCGTCTCACAATGCCGTCAAAAATGCGCAGAGACTCAGAGAATAATTTAAAATATTTTTAAATGCAGCCTGGGTGCTCTTTCTCTGCCATTTAGCCCAATGCGATTTTTTTCACAGCACAGGAGAAGGAGCTCAACTTTGTAATTCACTGGAATGGGCATTATACTTTGTTTGATTTCACCAAAAAATAGTCAGAGGTCACAAAAAAGTCCTCTACTTACTTGTTGTGGCTCATTTCTACTCTTTTCTTTTTTTTTAAGCATCATTGAAAAATCTCACATTCATCAAAGTCTCAACCTCCCTTATCCACAACACAACTGGTTAAGGTGGCTGCTTGCCAACCCCAAGGTCACTGGTTCGAATCCAAGCTGAGCAATCTTGTTATGTTATGTTGAATCCACACCATTCAGGCCAACAGAGACACCACCTCGAGCGGCAAGTGCAGAGGAGGGGGACTGGCTCTCCTAGTGAACTCCCGCTGGTGCAATACGGGGCACATACACGTTAAAAAGCGTGTATGCAACCCCAACATTGCCATCGGAATGCGCCCTTATTGCCATCGCTGTTTATATCCCTCCTTCCGGGAAAGCTGACGCTGCCTGTGACGTCATCCACTCCGTCACAGCAGACCTCCTCACAAAGCATCCCGAAGCTTTTATCCTAATCACAGGAGATTTTAACCATGCCTCTCTGACTAAAACGCTCCCCACTTTCTATCAGTTTGTTAAATGCACCACAAGAGCAAACAAGACTTTAGACCTGCTATATGCAAATGTTAAAAATGCATACACATCCAGTGCCCCCCCCCCCCCCTCGGTAGATCTGATCACAACCTGGTCCTACTTACACCTGAATATAAACCTGTGGTTTAACAACAACAAACTACAGTAAAGATAGTGAGGGAGTGGTCCCCCGAGGGTGTAGAGGTGGATTGGAAGCCACTGATTGGGAAAGTTTCTATATAGCTCACGGGGAGGATATAGACAGTCTTACTGTCTCTATCGCTGACTATATTGGCTTCTGTGTGGACAACTCCATCCCCACTAAAAAGGTCAGATGCTACCCAAATAACAAACCTTGGGTCACAAGTGAGCTCAAGACTTTACTTAATGAAAAAAAGAGGGCTTTTAAGTCAGGTGATAGGATAGAACTCAAGTGTGTGCAGAAACAGCTGAAACAGAAACTGTGTGAAAACAAAAACATCTATAGGAGAAAGCTGGAGGAGAAATTGAATAATAACAATGTTAAGGCTGTTTGGAGTGGGATGAGAGAAATCACCGGCCTGGACAGGAAAGGCAACAACTCGGCTGGGGGGAACCTTAAGTGGGCCAATGAATTAAATCACTTTTTTAATAGGTTTGATTCCCCCTCCACCAGTAGCAGTAGTAGTAGCTCTGCCATCTCTCTGCAATCCCATCTACCACTCCTCAGCAGCAGCCTGCAGTCCCAGGGTCAGACCTCCCCTCCTCACTCACCTTCTGACTGTACAACAAGCTTTAACATCTCCTCGGACCAGGTGAGAAAAAAGTTGGAGAGGCTTCACCCTGGGAAGTCCCCGGGCCCAGATAACATCAGCCCAAGGGTGCTGAAGGCCTGCGCCAGCCAGCTGTGTGGAGTTCTGCAGCACCTTTTCACCATGAGCCTGCAGCACCGAAGAGTCCCAGAGCTGTGGAAAACATCATGCCTGGTCCCAGTGCCTAAGAAAGTACACCCCACTGCACTGAACGACTACAGGCCCATAGCTCTGACCTCCCACACCATGAAGGTCATGGAGAGGTTGGTTCTGGCACACCTGAGGACAGAGCCCAAGACCCTCTGCAGTTCGCTTACCAGCCCCATGTCGGAGTGGATGATGCTATCCTATACCTGCTGCAAAGGGCCTACTCTGCCTTGGACAAACCCAACACCATGGTCCGCATCACTTTCTTCGACTTTTCATTTGCCTTCAACACCATCCAGCCTAGGCTGCTGAGTGAAAAGCTGGAGAGAATGGACGTGGATGCTCCTCTCATTGCCTGGATCACCGACTATCGGACGGGCAGACCACAGTCTGTGAGGTTACAGAGCTGTGTGTCTGACCGTCTGATAAGCAACACCGGGGCCCCCCAGGGAACTGTTCTCTCTCCATTCCTACACTGCAGACTTTAAGTACTGTTCCAAGTCGTGTCACCTGCTATAGTGGGGTGTGTGGAGAAGGGACAGGAGGAGGAGTACAGGAACCTGGTGGTTGACTTTGTTAGTTGGTGTGGGGAGAACTATCTACAGCTGAACATCAACAAAACCAAGGAGATGGTGGTCAACTTCAGCCGCACAAACACATCACCACTGCCGATTTCCATCTCGGGAACAGATGTGGAGCAGGTAACATCGTACAAGTACCTCGGTGTGAGCCTTGACTGCAAGTTGCAGTGGTCCCTAAACACAGAGGTACTGTACAAAAAAGGCTTGAGCAGGCTTTACTTTCTCTGTAAACTCAGGTCCTTTAACATCTGCAGTAAGATGCTCCAAATGTTTTATCAGTCGGTAGTGCCTGAGGCCATCAGACTTTATAACACATATGTAGCCTCCAGACCTGGGCAGTCTAGCTGACTATATTTTTAATGAATGATTGTTGTGTGTGTGCCTGGAGTATTTATCTGTCTATTTTTATATTGTGTATTTGCTTTTTATTGCTGTGTGCTGCTGGGACAAACAAATTTCCCTCCTTCGGGATTAATAAAGTTAATTCAATTAAATTAAATTAAATTATTATTTGGGTTTAAAGGGCGCGGTCATGTGCCCCACCCCTGGCCCGGCTCTGATTGGTTCCGCTACTGGCCTTACTGCTCCACAAAATGACACAAACAGGAAAGCCAGTGGCAAAAAAAGAAAGAAGGAGGCAAACACATAAGCCGTGAGTCTCCTTCGCCTCGAGCCTTTCCAAGCTGACCCAGAGCCGGTCCCGTCCAAAATCGGAATTCTGGATGGTCGGATTTAGTCCTGGTCAGAATATAGGGATTATTTTGGTTGGAGCAGTGGGCAGTCGGCCCAATGGGTCTAGAAACGTCGGATTAATGGGTAGTCGGAGAGATGGGTGGTCGGACTGACGTATGCTCCCCCACTGCTACCCAGCAAACATTTTGACGTCTATTTCATGTCTAATTAACGTCGGTCAGGCAGGTTGATTCGACGTCGATCTGAGGTGCTGAAATGAAAGTTTTTCTGACGTCGTTTTCATGACCAACATCATTTCGATGGCTCTTAGACGGCATCATTTTACTATGGGTAAAATTTATTATGAATGTTATGATTTCTCACAACTATAAGATGAATATTGAAATGCTTCACATGGGCTCTCAAGCACAATCCATAACTACTAACACTCGCCTGAAAGTACTACAATACAACTGGTTGATGCGTACATCTATCACTCCAGAAAAACTTCACAAATATAACAGCGCTATACCTGATATTTGTGTTAAATGTGAGAAGGAAAAGGCTACATTTTTCCACTGTATCTGGCAATGTACAAAAATACAAAAATTCTGGCAAGAAATAAAACAATGTATTCAAAATATTTTGCAGATTCAAATACATTTGTTTATATTTGGTCTATATCCAGATAATTTGAAGTTAAAAAAAACATCAACAAATATTTGTAGATTTAATTGCAAAGAGAGTAATAGCCCTCTCATGGAAAAACACCAGTAGTCCAAGTGTAAAGAGGTGGCTGTCTGAACTGTCTTCAACTCTCCCTTTAGAGAAAATTACATATAGCCTACAATGAAACACCAACAACATAATTTCCACCAGATCTGGGACCCCTTTATTTGCTATCGACGACAGATTTGTCTCATGTGATGGAAGAACCTGGGGACATGTAAACAGTAGCTCTTTGCAGTAGTTAATATTACAGAAATATGTTGTAAAATTATTTACTTTTTCTTATGAACTCACTGACCTGATTCCCAACCAAGAATTTGAAAACCTGTAAGGGCCAGATTGGGGGGTTGACATGTTCATTCAAAACATGTAATTGTATTTTTGCTCCAATCATGTTGTGATTTAATAAAACACAAATAATTAGATGGCTTTCCTTTGTCTGGGAGACAAAGGAAGCCATGTCCTCCATTTTGAATAGGCTGATTCCCAACAGTATCATAGTTCATGTTATTTCTGTGTTTCTCTCTTTTTTTTTTAACCTAAAACTGTTAAGCATGAGTTGTGTTGTTGTTTCAGGATCCAGCAGCAGAGACCAGACTCTCCTGAACCCAGCTGTCTGTCTTTAACGCGAGGCACGGCAGGCAAAAACATCGTTTTTTCATGCACTTATCAATTTTGAGATTTTGGGCTATTTTGCTTCCATAACATGTCTTCTTTCAGACTAATACAAAGAAATGGTCTAAAATACACATTATGGGTGTTTATTTTACTTCACTTTGACTGGTGTCACCTGTAGATTTCTCCTAAATTCACCAGAACTGAGCGTTCTATCACGGCTACTGAGCCGCGTCTGTTCAGACTCCTGTCATATCTGGGCTGCGTTCCAAAAGCGTGTTGAGTTGCCCTCGTTCACTTGCCCTCAGCACTTGCCCTCGGGGGAATCCCCGCCACCATCATAAGGGCTGTTCCATTTCTCTAAACAGCTGAAGTGAACTTGGTGAGATCGACCCTTGAGGGCTGAGTGATCAAGTCAACATCGATGGTCACTCCAGAGCTGTATATCACCCACAATGCATTGCAGTGGTGCACGAAAAATACGTCCATGCGGTGGCGATAATGAACCTCAAGCACCAGTTGTGTGTTTACCACCAAAGAAGAAAATAAATGAAAGGGGTCAGTAAATATTCAATTCAATAAACAAATTTAGCAGTGACTTGTCAGAACAAACAATTTCAAAATGGTACGCTAGTAGAGATATATAATAGGCAAACTTATTTGTCACAAAAAAAACTTGTCTAAAGAGCCTTTTTAATCTGATGTATCATATTCACATAGTTGCTGTGCCTGAGTTGATGTAGTTTAATAAGGAATTTTAATCAGGATTGGTCTGATGAAGCAGAGCTCATCATCAGTGACAGACAGAGAGAAAGAGTAGTATATTGATATTATAGAGTAGCCTATTGAATTTTCACCGTAGACCGGGCAACCCCCCCCCCCAAGAGGCAGTACAGCGCTACACCTACGACATGTGGTCGACCAGTGATTGTCCCAGCTGTTAGTGAACGAGGGCAGGTGCGTTCAGTTTACCTCTTCTACTCCTCCCCCGCCCACTTTCCCTCCACTCTCGTTGTGGCCTCCGTGTGACGTAATAGCAAGGGCTGAGGGCAAGTGAACGAGGGAAACTCAAACCTGTTTTTGGAACGCAGCCCAGGTATTGCTGTGAAGCTCTCTCTCTCCTGCACTAATTTGTCGGTTCCAAAAATGGTCATTTCCTTTGTACCAGCAACGAATCGTAAAAGTACGAGGGAGGGTCTCATTCGCTGGTGTCGTTTTCCGACGGCGTGATTCGTTTAGAAGCATCACGTGATGCGCTCTGAACAGCACGGAGGGACTTTTAAAAATGGGGAAAGGAAATCGATTTAAATCCTCACATAAAATAAAACAGCAACTCTCACTTGCTAGACAACAAAAGACACAGCACAGAAACTCACCGAGCGATAAGATCCCTTTACAAAGTGCGTCATCGCGGAAGCTGTCATCCGTAAAAAACGAGTGTTTGGATGCCGTCGGAGACAGCGCGACACACAGCGGTGGCTTTTTTTTTTTTTTTTTTTTTTACACATCAGATGTCTGAATGAACTGATGTGAGATTTAATATGTCCCAATTGCGCTGGTACAGGGCTTAAAATTAACATCGATGCTCAGAATCACGTGTTGTGCAGTAGTTTACTTCTCAGTGACAGAGGTGAAACGGATGTGACACTGACATGGGCCAGAGATGATTAGCCAGACATAGAGAAACTGAAAACATTGGTTGTCATATTACAGATGAGCCCAACTATACCTAAAGTGTTTTTCTTATTTGTTTGTTTTTTATTTTATTTTCTCTGACCTGCTGGCCCACACCTGGAATTCACAGTGGCCAGACACCCTTGTTTCCAGTAACAAAGGGCTCTATGCACATCTCCACTACTTTCTAAATTCAAGGCAGCTCTTTTATTTACTGACAAACTGATTAATCCAGGTGTGTCTGAGTAGTCACAATGGTCAGACACACCTGGATTAATCAGTTTGCCCAATAATGTAATCCAGGAAATAAAGGAGCTGCCTTAAGTTCAGGAAGTAGAGCTGTGCATAGAGCCAATTTGTGGAATTTTTGCAATAGAATCTTTAAAGGCTGTTTTCTCAAAATGAGCTTTTTCTTATACTCTGGACCCGAAATCTCCAGTTCAGCAGCACTTACAGACACCAAACCTTCCAGTTGTATTCCCGCCTATATTCTGAAGGTTTTTACAGAGGGGATTGTTGATATATCATTCACAGCCTGATTTATACAACAATTTATACCTAAAAACAGGGCGAAATTTGATTTTTTTAGGGCTGGTGACAGTATTTACTCATTTACAGAGTGATAAAAAGAGATATCCAAAATCCCCTCTGTAAAAACTTTTGACTTTAATATGTCAACAAAATAAAACAAGAATTTTGAAAGTGGCTTTATCCAATCTTCAGATTTCGGGTCTGGAAATGTACACAAATTCACGCATATTTAATTAGATAATGTCTCATTTCCATATTTAAGCATAATATTTAAGAAAACATGTAATACAAAAAATAATTGCTTCAATGTAAGTAATAAACATAGAAAGTTTCATGGCAATAGCTGTTAGTTAAATTTTTTACCCTATTCACCTGGAGTGTCTCGCTTAAAGGCCCCATGCTGTGCACTTTTCTCTGGGTTTATTTACCTGCTGATATCCCTAACAAGATGTATCATTGGTTTTGAGTACCTGTGATCTGCTTAATATCATTTATATTGCCCCTTTCTGTTGCCTCTTTCTGGAGCTCTAGCAGGCACAGGTCATTTGGCCAATCAGAAGAGAGAATGAGAACCTCTCCTCTGATTGGCTCACTGTTTTTGAGTGGTCACGGTGGTCACAACTGGTCACGGTGGGCGGAGTTACCTTGTGTGTGACATCACAGAAAGGAGGAAGTGCTATCCGCTTGTCTTAAAGAGAATGTTCCTACAAATGGGCGGTGTGTGTTTCTCCGTTTATGACCAGTTTGATGCATGGGGCAGTATATACGTGGCCCAGAGACCTCCCCAAGCACGAAAAAATAACCAAAATCACATTTTTCATGCCATGGGGCCTTTAAAGAGCGATGAACCAAAGGACTTGTTCTTCACCTTTAAAGGTGTACAGAAAAGAAAACTGAATTTGAGCCCACTCTGGATCATAAAATTAATGTGATAACTCATCTTTCAGACGTTGTAGGCCAAACTTTGTGCAAAATTCTATTTTTGAGTAAATCCGGGATGAAAGTGTGTATTTTTTTTTTCGCATTGGATAATGCAGGCGCACGGATTATACGTCAGCCTGCACACGATTCACCAGCCACTGATATTGGATCCGTAATCCGTCATTCAAATGTCTGAGACACAGAGCTCGGGCTCGCCCCAAACTTTGAATATCCCGCCCGCTCGATAACGACCAATCAAATTTGTTTTCCTTACTCGGGTAAACTCGTGTTGCAGCTCGTGACAACTCGGCGCGACAAACGGGACAAACGGCCATTTCTGTACACCTTTAAAGGAGGACGTGTATCAGCTGATCAGATGTAAGCTGTAACTGACAGTCAGACTCAGGTTATTGTAGAAAAGAACCAGTTTGTAGGACATGTTGTTGGACCAGGTCTGAAACCAAAGTGTCTGTGTCTGTTGTGAACGTCCTCAGGGGACATATAAAGTCCATCTTGTATCATCTCTCTGTCCTGATGTTGACTTGACACTGATTCCTCCACAGAGTGGACCAGGAGAGCTCAGAGGTTCCCAGTGGTCAGTCTGCCCAGCAGCATCGAACACACCTGGACTCCATATTTATGGTGAGGACATGTCCAACAGCTGCTGTTACATCTGTTGTGTTCAGCATCATCTCCATGCTGCACTTTGACACCAGTGGATTGTCTGTCCAACATGAATCTGATGTTTGGCTCCATGGTTTTAGTTTGATGCTGTCACTCATAGAGTTTCTGTTCCAGCTGCTGGAGGAGAACATGGTCACTTTTGTGAAGACTGAGCTGAATAAGATCCACAAGGCTCTGAGTCCAGATTACCCAGAATGCTCAGGGAGTGAGAGGGAGGATGAGGAGGTGTTGGATGGTGAGGATGAAGAGCAGAGGAGGAGCAGCAGAGACGCATTAGTGAAGATCACAGTGAACTTCCTGAGGAGGATGAAGCAGGAGGAGCTGGCTGAGCATCTGCAGAGCAGTAAGAGGATTTGGTAACACTTTATTTTAAGGGTCACTGTTCCTGTGTATCTACCTAATTAATCACAGTGTAATTACCTATGTAACCGTATGTAATAACATGTACTTACATTGTAAATACATAGTGTATTTTGGTGTACTTACAGGTCCCTGTTACACTTGTAATAAGAAATGCTTGTTACAATACTTTGGAGTAGGCGTAGGAGTTTCGCTTTTACCGTGCCCTGCTGTCATGCGCTTCTCTCTGTGTGTGTGTGTGTGTGAGGGCTAATAATGGAGAAAGAGCACTATGATCAATGAACGGAACGATATTGCGTTGCCGAAAGCCGAAAAATCTATTCATGGCGGACGTAATTTATTTGTGGCATATCAGTGAACACCTCGTCGGGCTGTGACATACAGTAACAGGGCTGGCGTCGGCAGCCTAGTCACAGCCACAACACCAGCTAAACGTGTTTCCTCAAATTTGAGGCGGAGTGGCCACCCTGTTTACCACAGAGATTTTGTGTGCGGTCATATGACTACCTGGCTCCGTCTGATTGGACGTCGCCAGTGGCTGCATTTGATTGGTGAAACACTGTCATTTGACAGAGTATCTGTTGGAAGCAGCCAGAGAAGCGGCTTCATTAAAACAAAACAAACAGATTGCGCATTGGATCAATAAAAACAGTAGCAAGTATGTGTGTGTGTGTGTGTGTGTGTGTGTGTGTGTGTGTGTGTGTGTGTGTGTGTGTGTAAAATCGGCAAGAAAACAAAACATCGCCGATCGTCCTTCCAATTGCCGATAGATGATTGGATCGCCAATCGGCACAACCCTATTGGAACATGTATGCTGTTTCACAACTTAGTATATGTAACAGTTGTGTTACTCTTTGATACAGTGGAATGAGCACATTAAAATAAAGTGTACCTGCTGGGATACCACAGTTCTTACACATTAACTGCAATAATCACTGTCTTCGATAGTGTACCACATGTGCTGTTACACAACATAGTCTATGTAACAGTTGTGGTAGTACACACTTGTTACTCTTTGATACAGTGAAATAAGCACATTAAAATAAAGTGTACCTGGGATACCTCAGGTCTCAGGTCTGTGCGGTTTCTGTGACCGCCGCGGGGACAGCTCTGTGACACTATTGTGAGGCTGACTGCCGGTGAGTGCTTTAGGACGGGGGCCAGTTACTGATAATGTGAAGTGGCGCGTTACTACTAGTGATGCGCGGGTCAGGGTTTTTTCCAACCCGCGGGTCCCGCATCTATTAAGTAATTTGACCCGCCCCAGCCCGCCCCGCCGCTATTAAACGTCAGACAGTGGGCTTTTTACTTTGAAAGGGCAGACAGAGGGGCTGTGTTGCCGGTAGCTTGTCAGTGTGGAGTTTGTGAGGAGTGAGAGTCAGTCCTCCCGGCTCCCGCACTCCACAGTGCAGCGAGCAGCCTTGCAGCCGCCGCCTCTCGCTCTCCTCGGTCCCTGCTCTCAGTGAATCCCACCCCGCTCTGCTGATACATCCAGCCGCCGTCTCACCCTGTTCCTTTACACCTCCGCCGGCTTTCCCGTCAACATCAGTGCTCTGGACTTTATCATCAGTTTTTTTTAATGACCCACCCCGGCCCGCACCGCAAATAAAGTAAACATTTCTTGACCTGCGCCGCCCCGCCCCGTGGGTTGACCGCGGGCTACGGGTCAGCCCGGGAAATCTATGGGAAAAGTCGCTAGATTTGTCGCTAGTCGTTTTTGACAAAAGAAAGTCAGCAACACTCACTGCTCAGAGCTCTGGTACATCTGCTCTCATTCTTCTTCTTCGTCTCGGGGCTGGCGGTTGGCAACCAACTTGAAGGTGCATTACCGCCACCTACTGGACTGGAGGCATGGATCTAAGATAATACATCCATGACTGGAGGTCCCACACTCCAGTCCAGCAGAGGAGAAAATGGGCCGCGATTAACAGCGATTAAAAAATGTTTTTAATTAATCGCATCATGATTAACGCGTTAACTCTGACAGCCCTAGTTATTACATATGGTTACATAGGTAATTACACTGTAATTAATTAGGTAGATACACAGGAACAGTGACCCCTTAAAATAAAGTGTTACCGAGGATTTCTCTAAAGATTCAACATGATGGACAAATGAGACGTTCACTGACATCAACACATGGAGGGAAACATGTTCATATAGTCGTTATTTCGAGGAATTAAAATGTTATATTTTCTTCATGAATTTTACTATGTTTTTGTTTATTCAGGAACTCCTGGTCCAGTTTGTGGACATAAACTCAAATCTGCTCTGAAGAAGAAGTTCCAGTGTGTGTTTGAGGGGATCTCTAAAGCCGGAAACCCAACCCTTCTGAACCAGATCTACACAGAGCTCTACATCACAGAGGGAGGGGCTGGAGGGGTCAATGATGAACATGAGGTCAGACAGATTGAAACAGCGTCCAGGAAACCAGACAGACCAGAAACAACCATCAGACAAGAAGACATCTTTAAAGCCCCACCTGGAAGAGACCGGCCAATCAGAACAGTGATGACAAAGGGAGTGGCTGGCATTGGGAAAACAGTCTTAACACAGAAGTTCACTCTGGACTGGGCTGAAGACAAAGCCAACCAGGACATACACTTCACATTTCCCTTCACCTTCAGAGAGCTGAATGTGCTGAAGGAGAAAAAGTTGAGCTTGGTGGAACTTGTTCATCACTTCTTCTCTGAAACCAAAGAAGCAGGAATCAGCAGGTTTGATCAGTTCCAGGTGGTCTTCATCTTTGACGGTCTGGACGAGTGTCGACTTCCTCTGGACTTCCACAACACTGAGATCCTGACTGATGTGACAGAGTCCACCTCAGTCAACGTGCTGCTGACCAACCTCATCAGGGGGAACCTGCTTCCCTCTGCTCGCCTCTGGATAACCACACGACCTGCAGCAGCCAATCAGATCCCTCCTGAGTGTGTTGACATGGCGACAGAGGTCAGAGGGTTCACTGACCTACAGAAGGAGGAATACTTCAGGAAGAGGTTCAGAGATGAGCAGCAGGCCAGAAAGATCATCTCCCACATCAAGACCTCACGAAGCCTCCACATCATGTGCCACATCCCAGTCTTCTGCTGGATCACTGCTACAGTTCTGGAGGAGCTGTTGAAGACCAGAGAGGGAGGAGAGCTGCCCAAGACCCTGACTGAGATGTACATCCACTTCCTGGTGGTTCATCTAAAACTGAAGAAGGTCAAGTATGATGGAGGAGCTGAGACTGATCCACACTGGAGTCCAGAGAGCAGGAAGATGATTGAGTCTCTGGGAAAACTGGCTTTTGAGCAGCTGCAGAAAGGAAACCTGATCTTCTATGAATCAGACCTGACAGAGTGTGGCATTGATGTCAGAGCAGCCTCAGTGTATTCAGGAGTGTTCACACAGATCTTTAAAGAGGAGAGAGGCCTGTACCAGGACAAGGTGTTCTGCTTCGTCCATCTGAGTGTTCAGGAGTTTCTGGCTGCTCTTCATGTCCATCTGACCTTCATCAACTCTGGACTCAGCCTGATGGCACAACAACAAACAACCTCCAAGAAGACTGAAACAACAGGAGTCAAATCTGCAGAGACAAACTTCTACCAGAGCGCTGTGGACGAGGCCTTACAGAGTCCAAATGGACACCTGGACTTGTTCCTCCGCTTCCTCCTGGGTCTTTCACTGGAGACCAATCAGAATCTCCTACGAGGTCTGATGACAAAGACAGGAAGTGACTCACAGTCCAATCAGGAAACAGTCCAGTACATCAAGGAGAAGATTGTAGAGACTCCCTCTGCAGAGAAAAGCATCAACCTGTTCCACTGTCTGAATGAACTGAATGATCGTTCTCTAGTGGAGGAGATCCAACAGTCCCTGAGATCAGGACGTCTCTCCACAGATAAACTGTCTCCTGCTCAATGGTCGGCTCTGGTCTTCATCTTACTGTCATCAGTAGAAGATCTGGATGAGTTTGACCTGAAGAAATACTCTGCTTCAGAGGAGGCTCTTCTGAGACTGCTGCCAGTGGTCAAAGCCTCTAACAAAGCTCTGTAAGTGTAAAGAGAGTTGGATTTATTCATCATTACATAAAAACACTTCTGTATTTTCAACAGGACATGATAAATTCCTGTCTTCTTTAATTCCTCATGATCATCTCTTCAGACTTGGCGGCTGTAACCTCTCAGAGAGAAGCTGTGAAGCTCTGTCCTCAGTCCTCAGCTCCCAGTCCTCTAGTCTGAGACACCTGGACCTGAGTAGCAACAACCTGCAGGACTCAGGAGTGAAGCTGCTGTCTGGTGGACTGGAGAGTCCACACTGTAGACTGGAGACTCTCAGGTGAGGATCCATCCAGCTGTTCATCTGATGACACTTGAACACAGCAGCAGGTGTTGACAGAGGGTTCCCGTGTGTTGTTGTGTGTGTTCAGTCTGTCAGGATGTCTGATCACAGAGGAAGGCTGTGCTTCTCTGGCCTCAGCTCTGAGCTCCAACCCCTCCCATCTGAGAGAGCTGGACCTGAGCTACAATCATCCAGGAGCCTCAGGAGTGGAGCTGCTGTCTGCTGGACTGGAGGATCCAGACTGGAGACTGGAATCTCTCAGGTAATAATAATAATAATAATAATAATAATAATAATAATAATAATAATAATAAACTCAGACTGTATTTATTTTACTTTGTTGTCCTGACTGCTGCTGCTGAGAGAGAGAGACTCAGTAGCATCAGACAGCTAGTGCAGCTAGCAGGCCTGAGCCCTCCTGCTGCACGTAGCTTCACCTGAGCTCTGTCATTGGCTGGAGAGAAAACACAGACTCTCTCGCCATAGATATCTATGCTCATTTGCGACTCTCTCGTTCCACCCAGAAACGTCCACGTGCATAACAAAACCTGAACAAAACAGAGCAAAAGACCAAAATACAGGCAGGGGGAGGGGGCGCTGCAGACACAGCCCCCACCACACAGGACTAGAAGCCCAGAGGTGATGATTAAGACAGATTTCATTTGTACAAGTCTAATGTTTATATTTGGGCACAAAACTCCAAACCAAACCTTTAACCCAACTGGGAAGAAATAATAAGTGTTTAATTAAAAAACTTTGACAATTTTTACCAAACCAACGTTTGCAACTTTCACTAAAATGTCACCCCAATACTGCTGAAACTTTTGTCCACTTAAACTCATTACAAATTATTAAGTCCAACACTGTTTTTTTCAAAATCTGTAAAATGTATTAAACCTATCTCCTCCCACAATTTTTGCTAAATTCTCCATTCTTCAGCTGGTTCTTGGTGTCAAACGTTGTGGGTTCAAGCCCCAGTAAGGGTGACACATGAGGACACATTAAAATACCAGATGTTCTCAATGGTGGTCTAACAGCATGCCTTTAAATTTGAAAAGGAAAATAAAGAAAAAACTTCTTCTTTTTCCTTCTTCTTTAGAGGAAATCCACACATCAGGAAAATCAGCTCATTGAGTTAGGAGCTGGTTGTTGATGCCAGAGGTTGTGTGTTCAAGCCCCAGCAAGGGTGATGATGACATATCAAAATGCTAGATGTTCTGAACTAGTAACACAAGACAGTAGAGCTGATGTTGGTGTTACAGCATGTATCTAAATATCAAAACTTTGAAAATAAATTTCATTTTCATTTCATTTTTCCTTTATTTGTTAGAGAGGGACAGTGTACATTAATGACCATTTTAAAAAGATAAAATGTAAATGCATCCAATTATAGCCAATAGGCTAATTTCCGTTGGCAGTCCCCCTGCCGGATGGAGCATGGCAATGAGACCTATAATAAAGGTAGCAAATTACATCAAGACAAATAGCACAATATTTACAACAGCAACATTACACTTTAACCCCCCCACCCCTCCCACCCATACGCACACATGCACAAACACTATCCAATCCACAACCAGTACTCCCTTTACCCCTCAACCACACAGTAATGTATACATCCCCCATTCAGACAGGGGAATATTCACATCAACAACAAGAACAACACGTACATGTCAAATTACACTTATTTAATTAAGCCATGTACTACAGGGGATTCAGGGACTAGTGTTCACAAATTTGGTATTCTATTAACCATTTCTTTAGATTGGCTTTAAATGCACCGTATGAAATGGACTCTCTTATGTTTTGTGGTATTGTATTCATAACAGATCTACCATATGTGCTACAGCTTTGCAACTTTCACTTTGAAATTGCCTAATTTTGTCCTGCACCGACCATTGCTGCGCAGCAGCTATAATATTGTTCCTGTTCTGTCGTTGTTCACATTCATGTATGTTGATCTTTTTGCTGTTAAAAAGCAATAAAAAGTAAATAGACTGTTGCTTCTTTTTTTTTTCAATCGTTTTTGGTCAGTGTTCTTTGATCTTTTGATCCCGAGTCTCGAGTCTCGAATGAGAGAAGAGCTTTGTTTTGGTACGTGATATGAGACGCTACCAGCGCAATGACGTGGCGTCACATAACGCTCAACGTCATCACGTAAATTAGCGGGTTGACCCGGGTCTGGCATTCTCACTGCAAGCCGATCGGAGCCAAGCCGTTCAAAGCCGATTTTAACCTGCGTCGGTGCGCCTTTCCCACTGTCACCAAAAGCCAGTTGTCAGAGGGTTTAAACGGGTTTTTTGGCCAGTGGGAAAGGGGTAAGAGAGTGAAAGTGTGTGTCTCACACTGCAGTGACATCACATGGAGAAAAGACATGATGAAGTGTTTCCTCCTGGTCTCCTCCTGCTCTGTATCATCACTAGATAAAGACTCCAGCTCCTTCTTCTCTGTGCTCAGTGTTCATCCAGACATACAAGCCTCCATGTGAACACAGTGATAAAACAGTGTGTGTGTGAGAGCCATGTAATGTCCATGTGTGCATGCTGACAGAGAAGGTGCTGCTCTGACCCCCCTCCTCCTTTCAGGGTGGAGCCTGCTGGAGTCCCATGGTTGACACCAGGTCTGAGGAAGTGTAAGTCTGTTTTTACTTTGATTCATGGAAACAAAGCAGCACATTCAACCATCTTTACACTGTCACATCACTGACCTCATGAGTCTCCATCAAACTGTCAATAACTGATCACATGATCAATAACTGCAGCTGTGTCTTGTTCTCTCCATCAGATTCCTGTCCACTCACAATCGACACAAACACAGTGAGCACAAAGATCAAACTGTCTGACAACAACAGGAAGGCAACACGTGTGGGGGAGGATCAGTCATATCCTGATCATCCAGACAGATTTGACTACTGTCCTCAGTTGCTGTGTTCAACTGGTCTGACTGGTCGCTGTTACTGGGAGGTCGAGTGGAGAGGATGGGTTAATTTATCAGTGAGTTACAGAGGAACCAGAAGGAAAGGAGACAGTGATGACTGTGTGTTTGGACTGAACGATCAGTCCTGGATTCTGAGATGCTCTGATGATGATCGTTACTACGTGTGGCACAATAACAGATCGATACCTATCTCCTCTTCCTCCTCCTCCACCTCCTCTGTCTCTAACAGAGTAGCAGTGTATGTGGACTGTCCTGCTGGCTCTCTGTCCTTCTACAGAGTCTCCTCTGACTCACTGATCCACATCTACACCTTTAACACCACCTTCACTCAACCTCTGTATCCTGGGTTTGGATTCTTCAGGTCCAGTTCTGGTTCCTCAGTGAGTCTGTGTCGAGTGAACCAGAGTCTCCTCCTGTCACAGAAACCTTCTCACTGTTGAACAGACAGTTCAGTCTCTACATGTCTGTCATAGCTGGTCACAGGTAAATAGACACAACAGGAAACACAACTGGAAACAAAAACACTATAAGAGGCTGTCATGTATCCCACTTATGGGAAATTCACTTGTTACAGCAGCAATAAACAACAACAAGAGTAAAAAAAACTAGACAATTTCCTCTCGGGAAATTTTGAATGGGCCACGGGAGCTACTGCGGGTTGTGCCATCTCTGTCAACATGGGAATCAAACCCACGATCTTAAGGTCAAGACAGAGCTGATCAGACAGACACATGATCATCTTTCTATAAGCACTGATATGGAGGAGCTGTAATCACATTAGGTTAACTGTGTGTGTGTGTGTGTGTGTGTATCTTGTGTAATAGGGCCAGGACTCAATTAAAACAATTAATCTAATTAATTAGAGGCTTTGTAATTAATGAATCGCAATTAATTGAATTTTAATCGCATATAAATATTTGACCTGAGAACAGTGAGAAGCATTTTTTTCACATGGATTTTAGTATACCATTGAATGACTGAATAGCTTAAGCAACAAAACATTGTTTGTTTTTTCAAGGTGGTACTTAACCAAGACCAACATGCAAATTATCGATTAATTCATTAATCGATATTTGATACAGATTTAAATGGTCTTTCCTGCCAATACACTATGATGGGTTAGGGTTAGGAAGCTCAAAGCTCCTCTTCCTGGTCCGTCCAAATCTCGCGTGATTTGCGCCGGCGTCAGTGCGGTTACTGCGAATCACGCGAGATTTGGACGGACCAGGAAGAGGCTACAAACAAGCTTAAAATATAGACTTATTTAATTTTTTTCGGGACAATTACGCAATTTGGGGCTTCAGCACAAGACGGACATTACATACGAGCATCATGGAGGTATTTGGATGTTTTTTTGTGTGTGTTTTTTTACGAAGAGCTCTGGTGTCCCTTTACAACCGTTATATGGACATGCACTGCTACGCTGAGACCCCCTGTAACTCAGAGAAGGGACGGAGGACTCTGAAACTTCTTCCAGCCCTTAGTCCACATGAGGGTGAGTAGATACAGTAATGAGCGAAATATCATTCTAGGGTGAACTATCCCTTTAACAGCAAGTTACAAAGTTGAGCTCCTTCTCCATTGGGCTGAATGAGAGCAGAGAGCTCCCTGGCTGCATTTAAAAAATATTTTAAATTATTATCTAAGAATGGAAGAATGAAGAATGGAATGGAATTGTTTGTTTGTGTATGTGTTCATGTGTGACTGTGTCTGTGTGTGTCTGTGTGTGAGTGTGATGCCTGTGTTTGTGCGTGGACATCCTCTGTCAGTCTGGTTTATCATGTGTGTGTGTGGGGCTGTGTTTAAAAACATCTTAACGAGCGGCCAGGCTGCACCTGCACCTGTTCTATTTATAGACATGATAACGAGCTGGCCCCAACAGCTGGACCAACTGCACACAGAGCAGAGCAGAGCAGAGAGATTTGAGCTCTGTGCAGCTTCCCAAAACAGCCCAGTAAAAGAGAACCGTACCTCTTATCAGAATGTGGTCCTGACCATCTGGGCAAGGAGACCTTCCTGAGCATATTGATGTGCATTAAATGTTTGTAGGGCAAAAACTTTTCTCAGGGTCGCAAGGTAGAAAAGGGGGGCATTTCTGCTTTTCTAAAAAAATCAGCTCCTACTTTTATATTGAAGTGGATGAGCCACTGGAGCGGGTCTAGCTGCACAATTAGGCTCATAGAGACAATTCTGTAAGTCTGTCTGCTGTTTTGAGCACATTAAATGAGACACGACAAGTGTGGCTACAAACCGGTGAGGAAATCATGTGTCTAGAGTTTAATTTGTGGCCGTGCTGGCAATTTATCCAGAAAAAATCCTGAATGTTTTTTCGATCCCTCTCACTCTAACGATGATGTCACTCACTCTGACCCAACCCCATACACACTCATTGAAAAGTGTGAAATTTGTCAGAAATCCTCATGTGCTTTTAAAGGATTTATCTCAAAAACGGTGCAAGCTATGAAAAAGTTGTAAATACAGGATGAATACATTAGAAGTTTGTCTACAGCTCAGAATTTGAATGAAGTCTCTAGCTGAAAGTATGTGGACGCTTTAAAGGCTGAAAGAAGTAAGAAGATTTGAAGAGTTTCAAGACTGTTCCAATGCATTCTCTATGGGGGAAAAAAAATCAGAAATAGTTGAATATTGCAAAAAGTATGAATAGTTGAAAAGAGAAAAGACATAGCACACCTGTCCCGAAAAGGCTGAACATTTTGATATTTGAATTGTTGAAATAGCACAAAGTATGAAGGACTAGTTACATGACGAAGAAAGGCAGAAAATGGCCGAACTGAATAACAATAGTGTGAATGCTGGAAGCATTCACACTAACTAGAAAAAGCATTTCCAAGAATGGAAATGGTGTGACTGCTGAAAGCAGCTGAACGCTGTTGCAGAATTAGCAAATAGTGCAAGCAGTGATCACCATACAAATGTTTGACCAAGATCGGAATCAAACTCACAACCTCATGGTCAGTAGACTTCCACTCTGCCTCTAGGCCACAGTGCACACACAGTTGCAGAGACTGTTGTCTGTTAATGATCTGCACTCTGTCTCACTCTGAAGTTAACGAGCCCAAAGCTGCACCTGTTGGAAACACTGTCAACATCAAGAAAGCTTGAGAGTCAAGCTTGAATGACTTAGAATGAAAATTTCTGTGAATTTCAGGCTGAGAGCAGCAGTTTCAACATGAAGCAAGTTATCAGAAGTCAACAGAGGACGACTGGGAAAATAATTCACTATAATTGTTGTTGAGGCAAGATTTGAACCAGCAACCTTCAGGTCTTCAGACCAGCAAGCTAACCACTAGGCTACAGACAGAGACAGTATGTGAGGGGCAAAGAAAACCTTTGATAAGAGGATCACTGGCTTCTGCTTAAAAAAAAGTAAGGAAAGTGCAGAAATTAACCACAACAAGTAAGTAGAGGACACTTTTGTGAAAATAGTGCAAGCAGTGATGACCATACAAATGGTTGACCAAGGTAGGAATTGAATCCACAATCTCATGGTCAGAAGACTTTGACTTTGCCTCTAGGCCACAGTGTACACACTGTTGCAAAGACTGTTGTCTGTTGATGAGCTGCACTCTGTCTCACTCTGAAGTTAACGAGCTGCACCTGTTGGAAACACACTGTGTCAACACCAAGAAAGCTTGAGAGTCAAGCTTGAATGACTTAGAATGAAAATGTCTGTAAATTTCAGGCTGAGAGCAGCAGTTTCAACATGAAGCAAGTTATCAGATGTCAACAGAGGACGACTGGGAAAATAATTCACTATAATTGTTATTGAGGCAAGATTTGAACCAGTAACCTTCAGGTCTCCAGCTCAGCAAGCTAACCACTAGGCTACAGGCAGAGACAGTATGTGAGGGGCAAAGAAAACCTTTAATAAGAGGATCACTGGCTCCTGCTTAAAAAAAAAGGTAAGGAAAGTGCAGAAATTAGCCACACCAAGAAAGAAGAGGACTTTTTTGTGACCTGTGACTATTTTTTGGTGAATTAAAATGAGTTAAAAAGCACTTAACAGCAAGTTACAAACTGTGGCACTAGCAATTAATGCGTCTCTTAACGACCACCTGTAACCAATTGAGGGTAATGGAGGGGAGCAGAATTCATAACAAGAGTGCTCAACCTGGATTTGAACCAGTGACCTTGGGGTTGGCAAGCAGCCACCCTAACCACTACACTAGAGTAGAGTTGGGGAGAAGAGAGGTTGAGACTTTGATGAATGTGAGATTTTTCAATGATGCTTAAAATAAAAAGAAATTAGTATAAATTAGCCACACCAAGTAAGAAGAGGACTTTTTTGTGACCTGTGACTATTTTTTGGTGAATTAAAATGAATTAAAAAGCACTTAACAGCAAGTTACAAAGTTGAGCTCCTTCTCCTGCTGCTGTAAAAAAAATGCATTGGGCTGAATGAGAGCAGAGAGCTCCCTGGCTGCATTTAAAAAATATTTTAAATTATTATCTAAGTCTCTTTGCATTTTTGACCAGAATTTTAGCCAGAAGACAAGTGTGGCTACAAAACTGGAGAAAATAATTTGTCTAGAGTTTAATTTGTGGCAATGCTGACAGTTTAGCCAGAAAAACTCTAGAATGTTTTTTTGTCTCTCTCCACTCTGGCACCACTCTAGCTCTGCTCGTTAGACGCAACACACACACATTATAAAGCTGAAAAAAATCGGAAAAAGTTAAATATTTGAAAAAGTATAAATAGTTAAAAAGAGAAAAGTAATGCCGATAAAGTTCAAAAAAAGCTGCACGTTTTGATATATGAATTGTTGAAATAGCACAAAGTATGAAGGACTAGAAGAAGACCGTAAAAAGGCGGAAGAAAATGGCCAAACAGAAGAACAATAGTGCTTTCAGCAGTCACACTAATAAGGAAGAAAAAATCCACACAATAACAGTAGTGCCCGGGCTCTGCAGCTATTTCATAGCTGTTGGGACCAGTGCCCGGTGCGATTGCCCGCGGCCCTAAATAGAATATAAAAAGAGACACACTATATTTACTCTTTTGTGGGCTACTAAAAATCATTAGTGTGAATGCTGGTAACATTCACATTATTGTTCTTCTGTTTGGCCATTTTCTTCCGCCTTTTTACGGTCTTCTTCTAGTCCTTCATACTTTGTGCTATTTCAACAATTCATATATCAAAACGTGCAGCTTTTTTTGAACTTTATCGGCATTACTTTTCTCTTTTTAACTATTTATACTTTTTCAAATATTTAACTTTTTCTGATTTTTTTCAGCTTTATAATGGGTGTGTATTGCGTCTAATGAGCAGAGCTAGAGTGGTGTCAGAGTGGAGAGAGGCAAAAAAACATTCTAGAGTTTTTCTGGCTAAACTGTCAGCACGGCCACAAATTAAACTCCAGACAAATTTTTTTCTCCAGTTTTGTAGCCACACTTGTCTTCTGGCTAAAATTCTGGTCAAAAATGCAAAGAGACTTAGATAATAATTTAAAATATTTTTTAAATGCAGCCAGGGAGCTCTCTGCTCTCATTCAGCCCAATGCATTTTTTTCACAGCAGCAAGAGAAGGAGCTCAACTTTGTAACTTGCTGTTAAGTGCTTTTTAATTCATTTTAATTCACCAAAAAATAGTCACAGGTCACAAAAAAGTCCTCTTCTTACTTGGTGTGGCTAATTTATACTCATTTCTTTTTATTTTAAGCATCATTGAAAAATCTTACATTCATCAAAGTCTCAACCTCTCTTCTCCACAACTCCACTGTAGTGTAGGGGGTAGGGTGGCTGCTTGTCAACCCCAAGGTCACTGGTTCGAATCCAAGGGAGGAACTCTTGTTATGTTATGTTGAATTCTGCTCTCCTCCCCCGCCTTCAATTGGTTACAGGTGTTTGTTATCTCCTTTATTACTCGTACCAGTTTGCAGCACATCATCACATTACAATGAATGACAACAGTCTTGAAAGCAGTGTGCTCTCTGTAGCCGAGTGGCAGAGTAAAGGCTTAGTGATCATATGGTTATGGGTTCGATTCCTGCCTCAGTCATTTCACATCATTGCTTGACTTTTGATTCCAATTATTCAGCTGTCATTGGACAGTCTTTGATTCCTCATAGTATAAAGCTCATTGTAACTCAGGTTCTCTGTGGCCATATGGTTAGTGTGTTAGGTGTTGTGCTATTTCAACAATTCATATATCAAAACGTGCAGCTTTTTTTGAACTTTATTGGCATTACTTTTCTCTTTTTAACTATTTATACTTTTTAAAATATTTAACTTTTTCTGCAAATTAAACTCTAGACAAATTATTTTCTCCAGTTTTGTAGCCACACTTGTCTTCTGGCTAAAATTCTGGTCAAAAATACAAAGAGACTTAGATAATAATTTAAAATATTTTTTAAATGCAGCCAGGGAGCTCTCTGCTCTCATTCAGCCCAATGCATTTTTTTCACAGCAGCAGGAGAAGGAGCTCAACTTTGTAACTTCTCCATAACTTTGTCTGTAGTCCAGTTGGTAAGGTGGCCGCTTGCCAACCCCAAGGTCACTAGTTCGAATCCAGGCTGAGCAATCTTGTTATGTGATGTTGAATTCTGCTCCCCTCCCCCACCCTCAATTGGTTACAGGTGTTCGTTAAGAGACGCATTAATTGCTTCTGCCACCGTTTGCAGCACATCATCACATTACAATGGCAACATGCTTATGTCTGTGCTCTCTGTGGCGAAGTGGCAGAGTAAAGGTTTATTGATCATGAGGTCATGGGTTCGATTCCTGCCTCATTCATGTCGTACTTTCTGCTAGAGACTCCATTCAATTTCTGATTTGTAGACAAACTTCTAATTGCTCATTTATAAAAAGCATCATTGAAAAATCTCACATTCATCAAAGTCTCAACCTCTAGTTCATTGGGAGTGTTGGAATGGTCTAGTGGATAAGGTTCCTGCCATCCAACCTCAAGGTCACAGGTTCAAATCCCACCTGAGCAGTCCTGTTATGTGTCAGCCACTTTGAACTTTAACCAAAACCACTTGGTCTGGTCACATGATCAAACTTGATAATGCATATGCGCCCCCACCTACTCTCTTTATCTCTTTCAATCTTGGTTTGTGTTAACATGTTTCTTGTTTATACCACTGCACTAAGATTGATTTGCACTGGAACTACAGCTTTGGGCTTGTTAACTTCAGAGTGAGACAGAGTGCAGCTCATCAACAGACAACAGTCTAAGCAAATGTGTGTACACTGTGGCCTAGAGGCACAGTGAAAGTCTACTGACCATGAGGTTATGGGTTCGATTCCTACCTCGGTAAAACATTGTATGGTGATCAGTCACTGCTTGCACTATTTCCTAATTCTGCAACAGCGTTCAGCTGCTTTCAGCATTCACACCATTTCCATTCTTGGAAATGTTTTTTCTAGTTTATTATATTGGACAGTATGGGGGACATGAATAAGATACAGTTTATGTATACAACAGTGGTAACATACACAGAACAAAAAAATTAAATTTAAATACTGGATGAGGTAGGCGAGTGTTACTATCAAGACTTATGAGTAGGTCCTGATGAATGTTGATAAACCAAAACGTAGTAGCGGAGTGAAGAGAAAAATAGTGACTTGTGCAAAAGAGGCAAAAGAGCATAATGCAAATAGTGTATGGACAGTAAATATGATTAATGAAATGTTTTTTTTTCTATGTTTTTACTGAATTAATTAATCAATTTTATATGTAATGTGCATTTCCATATAGCGTGGCACAAAAATACTGTTACTCTGTAACTGAGTTTATTGTTAAACTGAATTTATCTGTCCTGTGAATAATTGGATGTGAAATAAAGAAAAAATGTTCATAGGAACCATACTGTATTTGTTTATTTGTCTGCTTTATGGTGTTCGTCAGGTCTCCATCGGTGGCAGTGTAGGGTTTCTTTATAAGCAAATATTGCTCACTCCCTCACTGTCTCCTTTTATTTTGTTAGTAAAGTCCTTTCTTTGTTGTTACGTTGATCCAGTTATGTTTTTCTTGTCAACATTTCAACAATTAAATGGGGAAAAAACAAAAATCTTCGCACATCTATTTCTTAGGCAGGTGGGTCAGGGGGTGACAATTAAGTCCAAATTAGAAAAAGAAGAGTTCCCGCACACATGGCCAACTTGCAGAATTTATTGTATAGCAACGTTTCGTGCTATACAATAAATTCTGCAAGTTGGCCATGTGTGCGGGAACTCTTCTTTTTCTAACAATTAAATGGGAACAAGAGTAGTATGGACAGTTTGTTATCAGAGCGCATCAAAAACAGTCTTCTGTACTCATGCAGGACAGCAGGATACTATAATGTTATTTTAAAAAGAATCAGTAAATTAATTAATAAACAAACATTATGTCTACATCTATTTCTAGACTTATTTTTAGATTTTTTATTTTATTTCATTCATTAAGGATTTAGCCTATTTATTTATCAAATTTTGACAAAAATGGCACTCCATAAGTGTCCATCAATATGCAACCTTTAATTTGAAGGCAAGCAGTCGCCATTTCCGACTCCCTACTTCCTGGTTTTTTTCTCGTTACAAGGTGGATAATGAAACAAATTGACGTTTAATCTCACTGAGTTTTATTGTACATACTACTCAGCGGAAAGTGAAGCCGTAGAGCGCGTGTTTATTTTCTCTGATAATGTAATACATTACTTTGAGACGATAGTCTCTCTAAACCTTAGAGAGTGACATCTCTTCATTAACCCCTGAAAGACCACCCGAAGTTAAGCTGTCGAAGTTGGTTTCTCCATTAAAGCTAAGTTTTTCAGTGAGTTAAAATGACAAATTATCACATTAATTTATGAATAAAATCCGGATTTTTGGCTCTTTAGATAACCTATATAGGCTACTTCTTGTACGTCCATACATCCACGTGAACTTTATTTTGAAAGTCCCAACCGGAAAAGCGCTCGCTGTGCCGTCCTATAATGTCTCGCTGCAGCCTGTAGGACACGGCCAGAGGGCCAGATGGCCAGGTGCTGTCACGTGACCTTATCCCTCCACTTGCCGCGCCCACAAACTCAAAGTTTTGGTTCTGAAACCATCTGACACCATGGCGAAGCGGTTTGCATTTTCGCCTGCGGTGTGGTGAATCCGATTCGATCCCCGCTGGTTTCACATTCCGAAAATTTTTGTTTTTTAATTTATATTCCAAGTTTACATTTTCAGTTTGATTGAGAAGTGTAATTGTGCCATTGGTTGGGTTTAGGCAATGAAGAAAGGAGTTGGTTAAGTTTAGTAAAAAGATCAGGTAGAGGCTAGACAGGCCAGATAAGTAGAGAGAGTCCAGGTAGGAAACTTGGAATATAAATTTAAAAATTAAATTTTTTCGGAATGTGAAACCAGCGGGGATCGAACTTGGATTCACCACACCACAGGCGAAAATGCAAATTGCTTCGCCATGGCGTCAATACACTGAAACTGTCAGTTTGTTCGTATTTTAGTTTACCAGCCAATCAGAGGGGGGAAAGGCGGGACTTTCCCGGACCTATCCTACGAAAAAAAAAACCCCCCGAAGAATTACGATGGCAAGTTACATCGTCAAAATGTACCAGAACGTTTACTAAAGTTCAAATAATTGTTCATTCAATAAATATTCAATAGTAATACTTCCATTCATTACTTACTCTCTCTATCATCTAAATCACCTAAATCAGAGCCTAAATCAATGTCTCAATATTAGAAATTCTCTGCCTAAATCTACCGTGTCCGCCATCTTTACGTCGTCACGTGACAGACAGCACCTGGCCGTCTGGCCCTCTGGCCGTGTCCTACAGGCTGCAGCGAGACCTTACTTGTGCCGTCGGCCACCTTGACTGAGCAGCAGCGGTGCAGCGCCGTGATGTCGGTGCTGCTGTGTCTCGTAGCAGTAACAGTTTGCTTCTACGTGATAGTTTACTACGGCTTGTTCCGAGGAGCGAGATGTTCGAGTCCCGTGACGCTGGAGGGGAAGACGGCCATTGTTACAGGTAACAAGCCTCACCTGTCGGCTGCTGCTGGCACGTGAAACAAACAGCCGTAACGTTTACTTAAAACACTGATTGTTTTGTGTCAAATCTGATTTAAAAAGGGGTTTATTGTTAAAAACTAAACGTGTCTTTAGCGGCAAAGTGAAGCTACAGTTGGTTTAATGGCCGCTGGATCAATGTTTCAAAAATAAAGGTCATGTGTTGAACTTCAACAGGTCCCAACTAACAGGAAAAAGAGTTTGCATCTTAAAATATCTAATATGTCAGATTTTGACCATATCATACATATCATAGCCCTGACAACAAATAAAAAATCAAAGCTAATGTAAGATGAATTTTATTTTGTTATAAGGGACTATTTTATGTTGTGTAATTAAAACTGTTATGTTAGAACGTTATAGGGCGGAATGATCTGGTTGGCCTAAGATAGAATGTTGGGGGTGTTTATGTCAGTTGAGGAGTAGAGGAGACGAGTGACTGGCAGTTGTCGTTTTGGTCTGGTTGTGTAAATAAACCATCGTCCTTAAACTAATCCGGAGCTCCCGTGCTGTTCCTCATCTACGACCCACGGATATCTCAGATCGAGGTGACGCTAACAAGGCAACATTACACTACTATTTAGGAAAATAACCAGCATTTAAGGAAATATATTGCAGTATATTTTATTTAAAAGAGAGAAAAGTGAGGGAGCTAACCTGTTCAGTTAACACAACTGTACCTGTCCAGGAAGCTTACCTCATAATATGTATGTTACTGTATCTCTAGTTATTATCTACAATGAAACATAATAATAATAATAATAATAATACATTTAATTTAGAGGCGCCTTTCATGACACCCAAGGTCACCTTACAGAGCATAACAATTTAACAACATTATTAAAAACAAGACATTGTGGAAAGACAAAACAAACAAACAATCAAGACAGTGACCAGTTAGGCTATAAGTTATGTGCGAGTTTGAACAGGTGAGTTTTGAGTTGTGACTTGAAGGTTGTGATGGAGTCTGACTGTTTTATGTGTGGGGGGAGGGAGTTCCAGAGCCTGGGTGCTGAACAGCTGAATGATCGGGCACCCATTGTACTGAGGCGTGATGTGGGGATAGATAGTAGTCCGGCAGAGGTTGAGCGGAGGGAGCGTGAGGGAGTGTATTCTTGGAGGAGGTCGCAGAGGTAAGTGGGGGCTAGGTTGTGGAGAGCTTTGTAGGTGAGGAGTAGGGTTTTATATTGGATGCGGTATTGTACTGGGAGCCAGTGAAGTTGGATGAGAACAGGGGTGATGTGGTCAGATGATTTGGTGCGGGTGATGATCCGGGCGGCTGAGTTCTGGATGATCTGCAGTCTGTTGATGAGTTTGGTGGGGAGTCCGGTGAGGAGGGCGTTGCAGTAGTCTATGCGTGATGTGACAAATGAGTGAACCAGAATTTCAGTGCTGGATTGGGTCAGTGATGGGCGGAGTCTGGAAATGTTGCGGAGGTGGAAGAATGCAGTCCGGGTGATGTTTTGAATGTGGGGTGCGAATGAGAGGGTGTTGTCCAGTATGACGCCGAGGCTCTTGACTTGGGAGGAGAACGGTACAGGGAATCCGTCGATGATGATGGGTGTGGCTGGGGTGTGTAGTGATTTGGTGAGGGTGGATTTGGAGCCGATGAGCAGGGCCTCGGTCTTGTTGCCGTTAAGTTTCAGGAAGTTCCTGCTCATCCAGCTCCGGATGTCTTCCAGGCAGGTGATGAGGGAGGTGGGAGGGATGTCAGCAGTGGGTTTGGTGGAGATGTAGACCTGTGTGTCGTCAGCGTAACAATGGAAATGGACCCCATGGTGACGGAGGAGTGTGCCCAGGGGGAGGAGGTAGATGGTGAACAGGAGTGGGCCCAAGACTGACCCCTGGGGGACACCCAGTGAAACACCCGAACACCTAGACTTGTGGTTGCTTAGTTGAATGAATTGTTGACGGTCGGTGAGGTAGGATGTGAACCAGGAGAGTGCAGCACCAGTGATCACCAGTGATCAAATAGTCATTAGAGCATTTCTATGTTTATAAACATTGATGACGTATGTTGTGGGCGGGGGCTTCACTGGTGGCAGAACGTGACAGTTGATCTGGTGTCAACAGTGGAAAGCCGGCATCAAGAGCGATCAAATCAGAGGAAGATGGATCATACAGAGGCCTTCTCTGATTATTTTAATGTTTTGTCAACAGAAAACAGGTTGTCATACCTGAGTAGGCTAAGTTAACGATTAGCAACGGAGTGTGTTGTGTGTTACGGACCGACGTAGGCTACTGCCTAGGGACACAAAACGTTGTTAGGCTATATATCACAGACCGTTGCTAGGGGCACCGCTCATGACCCGATGTGTGTAAAAATGAATGAATGAATGTCAAAATAAATGAATAAGAGGGTGAACGTGTACACGTGTTAACGTTTACACTGAATGAAACAGTAAATGTTAAATAAAAATCCCTAAACGATGCACGCAATATCTACATATATTTTATACACTGACTGATAAGAGTATTTTTTCCGTCGAAAAAAGTTGTAAAGGACGGGTCGTCTTATATTCGGGGTCTAGATATTGTAGCCTACATGTGCAAATCAGCGGGTGACACCAAACAACGTCTGCCCAAGCAAGTCAGAGCTTCTCTCACACTCACACACCAGTGACCTAGAGATGCAGCCGCATCTGAGGGGACGCACGTGTGTTGCCGCTTCTCCACTACACAGTTACAGCTCGGCTCTACTCGACTCGGTTTAGGTTCTAGTTTAAATCACAGCTGAGTTCTTTATAGTTCCTCCTCAGCAGTCGTTGTCTCACCCCAATTTCCACCGGGTCCGTCAGCGTGGCGGTCACCGCTGATCGCTCCTCTAATCAGCATTTCACCGGTCTCGCCGCGGCACGACTCTCTTTTTTCTCTCCTTTCGTCAGCTCCAAACTCACTGTTCTGCACCGCGATTACCAAAATTAAATAAAATTCACCCTCTAATGTGGCTCATCATCACAGCTTAGGGTCGTGCTGCAGCCAAGCAGCTGCGCTGCTTTTTAAAGTTGAGCTGTATGTCAGGACCTATGGTCAGGACGTGTATTTGTTGCTTACTTCCGGTATTTTTCTGCCACCAGTACGTCACTGTGACGTCAACGCCGAAGTGGTCTATAGTCAGTTGATTTGTAATTGTGAGTGTTGCTACATCCTATTATTTTTCCTCTAAATTCTATTTTTGTGACTTGAGCTGCACCATGATGTGGATCGGTGGCTCATCCAACTGTCCTTGTCACATATTTTACATTTTAATCCTTTGTGTATGTGTTTTCAAGTAAAGAAATATTAAATACAAAGGGTTTTGATTGACAGTTATGCTTCACTGAGTTAAATTCGGCCATTTTTGTTGAGTTTGACGTGTCTGAATCTTTTTTTCCCTCCGTGCACAGGGAGCAACACTGGCATCGGCAAAACCACGGCTCTGGATCTGGTGAAGAGAGGAGCGCGGGTGATCCTGGCCTGTCGAGACAAGGAGAGAGCTGAGGCTGCTGCTTTCGACATCCGCAGAGTGAGTAGTACTGTACGCCACGAGGAAGACGCTGCGTCGTCAGCTGCTCATTGAGATCGCTGAGTCCACTTCACATGATGTCAGTAGATCAACTAATCTGAAAACCTTGACCACAGAGCAGAATGCAGATACAGCCTCACAGTCCTCGTCGTTGTTTATGTTTCAGGAGAACGGGAACAACCAGGTGGTGTTCATGCAGCTGGATCTGGCGAGTCTGAAGTCCGTTCGCAGGTTTGCTGAAACCTTCTTGAAGACCGAGCCCAGACTGGATATACTCGTCAACAACGCAGGTGAAGATTATGTAGAAATATGATGAAATAGTCCTTTACTTTGTATGGTCCATCCATGTTTTGTCTTAATTTCATGAAACAAAGTCAGAACATTGTGGTAGAATAAGGAGACCTGGTTCATTCTAGACCACAAACATGTGACATGGATCTATTGGACATGGACTAAGCATCAAGTTTGAGGTCAGAATTGCTCCAAAATGACGTTCAAATATTTCCTCTAAAAAAACACACATATTATGAGATTCACTCAAACATGTTTTTCACCATCAAACTCGAGTAACGATAGACTATAATATTGCTGTCATGAACGTGACCGTAAAATGTCTTAGCCTAATCTTTGAGTGAAAATCCTGGTTTTCTTTCTAGCAGTAGCGCACTAGCTCGCGTCAGTCTACTAAGTGCTACAGAATAATTATGCCATCATTGATTTTAAACGTTGTGTACTATGTGCAGTGCATGCAAATGTTTTCTTATGTGTTTTTCTCCCTCATCTTAGGATGTCTATCTCATTTAAGGAGATGTGTGAGTTGGTCAACATTAGCTATGATAGGGCACTTGAGGCAAACGTGAGGGTCAGCAGTGAGGAAGGTTTGTAGGAAACTAGGATTGAGATAGCCAGAGCATCAAAGTCAACATTGTATTCAGTGCACTAAACCTGTTTCTCTTAATTGTTCTTAGATTCATCTGAAAGTGACTCTGGCCAAGATGAAGAGGATACACCTGCCAATGAGGGTTGGTGGCTTATCATTATCATCATATTACACACTTTAACTACTACTTTAACTGCCCATGTTTGTTTTGTGTAGGATATTAATTAAGCTCAAAGTTTGTCTCAGAGCTAGTTCTAGAGAAGAGATAATTAAGTACAAAGCAACTGAGGTTTTCAAAAAATTGCCTGTCAAATCAACTGATTCAAACTCAATTCTGAATATTGTGAACATTGCATTCAGTGTATTAACTGTGTTTTTATGTTTTCCTTATTGTTCTTAGATTTGCTTGAAGATAATTCTGGTGATGACCCAGAGTACTACTTACCAGCAAATGAGGGTTCGTAGCCTATTATTATTATATCACATTACGTCCTCCACATCTCCATATTGGGTTTGTGTAGAACTTTAGGACCAAAGTCTGTCACAGATTATGTTTTGAGAAAAGTAAACCATTGCTGTATTCAGTTGCCAGTCAAAGCAAAGAAAAATGGAAGCTCAATTCTGAATATTTTGAACATTGTGTTCAGTGTACTAATTGTGATCCTCTTTGTTAATTCACTTGAAAACAAATCTGCTGATTAAAAACACAAACACACACAATTTTGCACAAACAAAAATGCACACACGTGTGAGAAGTCATGCAAGAACAATGAACATTACAGACTGTTTCTTTTTTGTATTTTTCTTTTCATTAGAGGATGGTGGTGAAGTCATACGGGGACGGGCCGGCCGAGAAAGAGGGCAAACCCAGAGGAATGGAAGGCTAACGTTCAAAAAAGGAAACGAATGATAGGCGAATCATATCTTGGGCGCAGTAAAAATCAACCTGTAGTAAAACAGCCACGAAAGATAGGAATGCCATGCCAGTCTACAGCCTGCCGAAATTCAACCAAACTAAACTGTGCAAGAATTGATGAAGGGAAGAGGGAGGGAATTTTCAATTACTTCTGGGGAAAATTGGATTGGAAGGAGAGAAGAATTTATGTGAAATCTTTGGTGGAGGTGAGCAACGTTAAGCGGCGCCGGACAATAGCAGATGAATCACGGCGGTCAGCATCTCTTTTCTGTTTTCTCTGTGTTGATGGTCAAAGGCTCAGAGTGTGTCAGAGGATGTTCCTGTCCACACTTGGAATCAAACAGTGGACCTTTTTGAAGTGGGTAGGAAGAAGAGGGGAAAGTCCTGAGAAGACAGCAAGAGTGAGGGTAAGGACAGAGGAACACGACTTTATGAAGTCCTTTCTTCAAGATCTGCCAAAGGTCCCATCCCATTACTGCAGATCCTCCTCATCCAAGATGTACCTCGAGCCCTTCTTTAAGTCTCTAAGTCATCTTCACTCAAAGTATAAGCAAGCTTGTGCAGAACGTGGCCTACAGCCCCTGTCAAGGCAGGTATTCACTAGAGGTCGACCGATTAATCGTTTTGGCCGATTAATCGGCGCCGATAGGACGTTTTACAAACTATCGGAATCAGCGGAACTTGGCTCCGATAGTGGCCGATGGCTGCAGTTTTTTCCACAGCACCATAAACTGCTTCTTCCCTGCCGCTCTCTGTCTCTCTGATCACTGAGGGGCGGGGCTGCTCTTCACACACACACAGAGCATGGGAGAGAGAGAGAGACGGGGCATGTGAAGCAGCAGCAGCAGCAGCGGCAGCAGCAGAGAAGTGACCCAGGTGAGGGTAGGCTACTGTAGGTGCTGTGCGACAGCACTAAGAGAGAGGCGGCAGGTGGAGGGGCTGACTGGAACCAAACTCTCTTATTATTTAATGAGAAACACTGTAGTATTTTCTCTTAATCATATGTGTACAGCCTGGGTTCCTGCATAGATAATGTGGTGGCGGCTGCCACGCTAAATATCTCACCGCCACCAGCTCACGAGTCAGTGTCTTTTTTTTTTTCCCCCCTCCGGCTTTTTGTGCTTTTATTTTGAAAGGACAGCTAGAGAGAGACGGGAAGGAGGAAGAGAGAGGCTGCTTCAGCTTCAGAGTTGGGGCAGACGCACAATAATGGCTCTTTACACTACAAAGTTGGGCTCTATGGGCTCTACTCGACTTGGTTTAGGTCCTGTTCCATAACAGCTGAGTTCCTCCTCAGCGGGGACGGGGTCGTCATATCACGGCCGCTACGTGCGTCTCGCTCTCTTTTTTCTCTCCTCCCGTCAGCTCCAAACACACTCGTCTGCAACTCGATCACGATCATTACAGCGTGGTTTTTCTTTTTACAGGCTATGGGTTTTCCACACAGTAGGCTAATTGTAGTGAAACAGTCACCTGTTAATGTACGGCGTAACCACACCACGAGCTAACGTGTCCTGTTTAGTTATGGCGCATTTCCACTAGCACGGCTCGGCTCGATACGGCTCGGCTCGGCACGGCTCGGCTCGATACGGCTCGGCTCGGCACGGCTCGGCTCGATACGGCTCGGCACGGTTTGGTTGTGTTTCCATTACAACTGAGTATCACTAGTGCCGCCGTGACGTCATTTACACGGCGCCGAGCAACGCTCTAAACTCTGTAAATATATAACTTTAGCAACATTTGAATCATTTTCAGGCGAGAAAGTAGTCGTTTAGATCCCCAACGTGTTGAAAATCTGACTAAATACCAGCTGTTTACAATTTTGTTCTGACGAAGTCGGCGTTACTAAAGCTAGCCGTAGTGAGCAACGCACTTCCGGTTATTTTCACAAAATAAAATACCCGTTGCCTTTTATCATAAGGAAAGCCATTACGATAGAATTGGTGCTTTTACTTTGTAAACAGGAAGTGAACCTACCCTCGCTGTAGCTAGCTTTAAACCGCCGTTTTGACTGCTCTCGTCCCGTTAACGGCATTTAACCGTTCAATATGCCTTACCGGAGAGTCTTGCCAGCTCTGAGATCGGCCTGGTTCATTGTAAAACATTTATTTATTGATGTAAATGTGGTGTTTTCTGTGCGTACAGACCCCAAGGCAGTGCTGCTCTTCTGTCTAACCACAAACAAACTTCTGCTACAGCCACAATTGTTAGATTTCATCAATGAGACCAACATTTATCCCCTAAAAACAGTTTAACCAGCCGGTGGTAAACCTCTTAAAGCCATCGGGGAAGTTAATTAGCGGTCGTTTTCTCCCCGGGGTGACGGTGGTAGGCTGGCCGGCGGAGCACGTCAGGAGCCGGGCTGCTGCCTCTATGATGTCGCGGTCGCTGCTCGGACCTGGAGCTTCACTTCTCCCAAAAACATCGGGGCAAACTTCTAAACAGCCGTCGTTTGGATAAACTAACCGCACATGGGGATCTAAACAGTTACTTTCTCGCATGAAAAAATATTAAAACTTAATAAAGTCACGTAATAACAGAGCCAGTCTAAATATTAGAAATTATCTGGTAATAACAGGCTTCAGGCTTCAGCAGGAACATTTCTGTTGTCAGTCGTCGCTTCCAGTGACGACACTCATCGGCCAATCAGTGGAAGGCAGTCGGCTGACGTCACGTTTTAGTAACTGTGACAACAGGTGGCTGGTGGACCAAGAAGGCAGACGTCTGAGTTAACACACAATATGGACTTTATTGAATCCACAGGGGAGGTTGGGGCTGGAGAGCAGGAGAGGGAGGTAGAGGGAGCTGGAGGACACAGGAGGGCAGGCAGGCCAGGACGGTGAGGCGTGGTGGGGGAGAGGGTCCGGGGAAGGGGGAGCGGGTCCAGAGCGGCGGCTTGCTGGCAGGGCAGGGAATCTGGGAGCACAGGGAGACAGGGTCAAAACGAGGCAGGAGACACGGGAGCAAAAAACACGAAGGAGAGAAAAAAGGCTAAGGACACAAAAACACAGGAGACTAGAGAACACTGGATACTAAAGATCACAGAGAAGGAGCCTGACAAAGTTACCAACGTGGTGACTGTAAAGATCTGGCGATGAATGAGTGGAGAGCCGGTGTTTTTGAGCAGTGGGTTGATGAGCAGATGAGCCTCAGGTGTGTGCCCTGCAGCAGCAGCAGCCTGCGTCTGGGGCCCGCCCATAGGAAAGAGGGAGAGATACAGGGAGGGGAGGAGACACTGGGAGAATACAGACGTGGGTGTAACAGGACCCCCCCCTCAATGGTCGCCACCTGGCGACCCACCCGGCTTCCCTGGGTGAGCCCGATGAAACTCCCTCACCATCACTGGATCCACAATGAAGGAGCGGGGGACCCAGGAGCGTTCCTCAGGGCCATAACCCTCCCAGTCGACCAGGTACTGGAACCCCCGTCCCCGGCGGCGCACATCCAACAGACGCCGGACGGAGTACACCAGGCCGCCGTCAACCAGTTGGGGGGGTGGAGGGGGGTCGGCTGGCGGGCACAGAGGGCTGTCCGAGACAGGTTTTAATTGGGAAACGTGAAACACTGGATGCACCTTGAGGGAAGACGGGAGCTTCAGTTTCACTGCAACAGGGTTAACTATAGAATGAATCTCGAATGGACCCAGGTAGCGCGGAGACAGTTTCCTATAATCAGTCTTCAGGGGGATGTTTTTAGAGGATAACCAGACTTTCTGACCTGGTTTGTAGGCCGGTGCAGGGGTGCGGCGCCGATCAGCCAAGCGACGGTTCCTCATCACAGAGCGGAGCAGAGCAGCGCGAGCCTTCCTCCAAACCCTGCGGCAGCGGCGAAAATGGTGTTGAACGGATGGGACCGCAATCTCCCCCTCCTGGGCTGGGAAAAGAGGTGGCAGATACCCCAGGGCACACTCAAATGGGGTCATACCTGTTGCTGAACTGGAGAGGGAGTTGTGGGCGTACTCGATCCATGCCAGATGGGTGCTCCAAGATGCCGGGTTCTGGGCCGCCACACAGCGCAGGGCCGCTTCCAGATCCTGGTTTGCCTGCTCTGCCTGCCCGTTCGACTGGGGGTGAAACCCAGAGGACAAGCTGACCGACGCCCCCAGGGCTGAACAAAAGGCCCTCCAGACTCGAGACGTGAACTGGGGCCCCCGGTCTGAGACAATGTCCGCAGGGATCCCGTGGAGTCTAAAAACCTGTGTTACCAGAAGATCCGCTGTTTCTCGAGCAGAGGGAAGCTTTGGTAGGGCGACAAAGTGGACAGACTTGGAAAAACGATCCACAATGGTAAGTATCACTGTATTACCTTGCGATGGAGGCAGCCCGGTAACAAAATCCACTGCAATGTGGGACCAGGGGCGACTTGGGACCGGCAGGGGATAGAGGAGACCCGCAGGAGGCCTGTGGGATGATTTGCCACGGGCACACACTTGGCAGGCGGCGACAAAGGCACGTGTGTCTGCGTCCATGGATGGCCACCAGAAGTGACGCTGGAGGAGATGCAAGGTTCGGTTGGCCCCTGGATGACAGGCAAAACGTGAACAATGACCCCACTGCAGGACCTTAGACCTCACCGCATCCGGCACAAAGCGTTTGCCTGGGGGCCCGTTGCCAGGGTCAGGTTGGTTGCGGAGGGCCTCGTGGATACTGGACTCGATCTCCCATGTCATCATTCCTACCACACGGGAGGGAGGCAGAATGGGATCCTGGCTCGAGGGGGAGTCTGCAAGGGAGAACTGTCTGGAGAGAGCATCTGGTTTGACATTCTTACTCCCGGGGCAGTAGGTGATGGTGAAATTGAAACGGTCAAAAAACAAGGCCCACCGGGCTTGACGAGCGTTCAGACGTTTAGCAGTTTGAATGTAAGCAAGGTTCTTATGGTCAGTCCATACCAGAAACGGATGCTCCGCCCCCTCGAGCCAGTGCCTCCACTCCTCCAAGGCCAGTTTCACTGCTAGCAACTCTCGGTTCCCCACATCGTAGTTGCGCTCAGGGCTGGTGAGTCTGCGGGAGAAAAAAGCACAGGGGTGCAACAGGTTGTCAGACTCACCACGTTGGGACAGAACTGCCCCTACTCCCACGTCCGAGGCGTCCACTTCCACTACAAACTGACGCCGGGGGTCAGGTTGTGTGAGGATAGGAGCCGAGGTGAATAATCCCTTGAGATGCTGGAATGCAGCGTCTGCCTCAGGCGACCAACCGAAGGGGACCTTGGGGGAGGTAAGTCGAGTTAAGGGGGCTGCTACAGAGCTGTACCCCTTGATAAATCTTCTGTAGAAGTTGGCAAACCCAAGGAACCTCTGCAGCTGCTTCACGGACATCGGGACCGGCCACTCTGTGACAGCTTTGATTTTTTCAGGATCTGCCATTACCTGCCCCCTCTTGATAATGGATCCCAGGAACGTGACTGAAGTTGTGTGGAATTCGCACTTCTCCGCTTTCACATATAGCCTGTTCTCCATAAGCCGCTGGAGAACCTGCCGGACATGGGTTACATGCTCCTCCAGGGTGCGGGAGAAGATCAGGATGTCGTCTATATAGACAAACACAAAACGGTTAAGACAGTCTCTCAACACATCATTAACGAGGGCCTGGAAGACGGCTGGTGCGTTGGTTAGGCCGAAGGGCATCACCAAGTATTCAAAGTGACCGAGTGGGGTGTTAAATGCTGTCTTCCACTCATCTCCCTCGCGGATGCGAACAAGATGGTAGGCGTTCCTTAGATCTAACTTGGTGAAGATGGTGGCACCGTGGAGGGGTTCAAAGGCAGATGACATGAGGGGCAGAGGGTACTTATTTTTTACAGTGATCTTATTGAGGCCTCGAAAATCAATACATGGACGAAGTGACTTGTCTTTTTTACTCACAAAAAAGAAACCAGCTCCCAGACGGGACGAGGAAGGGCGAATTATCCCAGCCGCCAGAGACTCTGCAATATATTTCTCCATCGCCTCTCTCTCAGGCCGAGAGAGATTGTACAGCCGGCCTGAGGGTAACGGGGCTCCAGGGACGAGGTCGATGGCACAGTCATAGGGGCGATGGGGTGGCATGGAGAGGGCGCTCTCCTTACTGAAAACATAAGCAAGATCATGGTAGTTAGAGGGAACGAGAGAGAGGTCAGGAGAGGGGGACACAGGGGGGAGGATGCTGCCCTCAGCGGGTGGAGGGGCGGACTGCAAGCAAACTCCAATTGATAATCCTACCAGCTGCCCAATCCAGGTGCGGGTTGTGGAGGACGAGCCAGGAGTGGTCTAGAACAATGGGAGCAGAACGTGAAGGTATAACTTTAAAAGTCAAAAACTCACAGTGATTTCCCGACACCTGCAGCTGGATAGGAGTGGATTGGTGGGTTACTCGGGCGATTAACCTTCCATCCAAAGCTCTGACCCTGATAGGGGTTTCCAAAGGTTCGGTAGGGAGACCAGCCTGTCGTGCCATCCCTTCGTCAATGAAGTTGTCCTCCGCTCCCGAGTCCACCAAGGCGGAGAGCTGAAGAGGACCTGTGGGAGTGCTCAGGGATGCCTGCACAGAAAAGCGTTTGGCGCTGGGTGGGGAGGAGTCAGTAAAGCTCACCTGCCGCTCCTCCATGGCAGGCGAGCCTAGGAGTTTGGGCGTAGAGGGCAGACAGCGATGAAATGACCCCCTTGGCCACAGTACAGGCATTCCTTGGCCGACATACGCCTGAACCGCTCCTCTGGTGTCAGGCGGGTCCGGCCCAGTTGCATAGGTTCGGGTTCAGGAGAGCTGGGGGGTGGCTGCCGAGGAGAGGTGGACACGGGAATGGTGGCCGGGAGGCAGGACAGCGGGGATGTTAAAGGGGCGTGGTGCAGAGGGCTGGCTGCATCTCACCCGACGTCTCTCTCTGAGCCGAGCATCCACTCTAACTGCTAAGGAAATGAGGGAATCAAGAGAGGTTGTCTCGTCCCTAGCTGCTAGCTTGTCCTTCAGCTGTTCAGTTAACCCCCTGACGAACACACCCCGTAGCGCTGCATCATTCCACCCAGAACCCGCTGCTAACACACGAAACTCAATAGAATAATCAGCTACACTACGGGAGCCCTGCTTGAGAGAAAGAAGCTGACTTGAAGCCTCATGTGACTCTACAGAGTGATCAAAAATTTTCTTAAATTCATCTACAAAAAGAACGAAGGAAGTGAAATAGACAGGGGAAACCGCCCACAAGGCTGTAGCCCAATCCAACGCCCTCCCACGAAGTAACCCCACAAGGTACTGTACCTTAGATTCTTCAGAAGAATAAGTAAGGGGTCTTTGCCCTAACACTAGGGAGCACTGAAGGAGAAAAGGCTTACACTTAAGCGGATCCCCAGCGTAGGGCTCCGGGTCCACAGTGCGGGGTTCTCTAATGGGGCTGGGGTAGCTGGGTTCTGCTGGGGCAGGCGTAGGGGCCGGAGGTGGTTCAGCAGGCTGAGTGAAAGAGATTTGAGAGAGTTGAACTGAAAGAGCTGAGAGCTGAGCAGTGATATGGTTTACTTGCCCTGTGAGAGCAGCTGAATTGTCCATGAGAGTTCCCAGGAGTTGGTCATGTTTCCGTAGAAGGGAATCTTGACTGGAGATGGTGTCCCGGAGATCCCCAGTGTCTGCGTCGAGGTCCGTCATGGCCAGATCTTTCTGTGACAACAGGTGGCTGGTGGACCAAGAAGGCAGACGTCTGAGTTAACACACAATATGGACTTTATTGAATCCACAGGGGAGGTTGGGGCTGGAGAGCAGGAGAGGGAGGTAGAGGGAGCTGGAGGACACATACATAACAGGAGGGCAGGCAGGCCAGGACGGTGAGGCGTGGTGGGGGAGAGGGTCCGGGGAAGGGGGAGCGGGTCCAGAGCGGCGGCTTGCTGGCAGGGCAGGGAATCTGGGAGCACAGGGAGACAGGGTCAAAACGAGGCAGGAGACACGGGAGCAAAAAACACGAAGGAGAGAAAAAAGGCTAAGGACACAAAAACACAGGAGACTAGAGAACACTGGATACTAAAGATCACAGAGAAGGAGCCTGACAAAGTTACCAACGTGGTGACTGTAAAGATCTGGCGATGAATGAGTGGAGAGCCAGTGTTTTTGAGCAGTGGGTTGATGAGCAGATGAGCCTCAGGTGTGTGCCCTGCAGCAGCAGCAGCCTGCGTCTGGGGCCCGCCCATAGGAAAGAGGGAGAGATACAGGGAGGGGAGGAGACACTGGGAGAATACAGACGTGGGTGTAACAGTAACGCTTCGGCTCGCTTGGAACCAGGGCTGAGGTGATACCAGAAGTACCTGGTTGCAGGTACTACGTGCTAGTGGAAACACGCAAATAGCGCGCCGAGCCGAGCCGTACCGAGCCGAGCCGTGCTAGTGGAAATGCGCCATTACAGTCTCCTCTCCTGCAGCGTCACGTCCTCACTACAGCTGTTCTGATGTAAACAAACTCACGTGTGGAGTTCGGCTGTTCGTCACTCACAGGGTCCAGGGATGATTCAGTGTCCCACATCCTTTAGTTTTAAACTAGCTAATAGCTATATATTATTATTAAAAAAAACCCAAAAACTATTAATATATAATTTTTTTTTTTTCCGCGGGGGGGGGGGGGGGGGGGGTGTAGGCTATCGGCCGATTAATCGGCTATCGGCTTTTTCCTGCTGCAAACTATCGTTATTATATCGGAATTAAAAAATCCACTAATTCCGCAAGCTGCAAGTTCAGGGCCCAGCCTCTGAAGTGCAGCTTGACCAAAAGTCATACAGTCACACACATCCAGACACAGATTTCACTCAGGTGAAGGGAGACTGTTCTCTCCCTTGACGATGACGTCACGGTTCGCAAGGAAAAACCAACTATGTTTTGGTTCCGCTGGGAACCAACTTTTCAGGTTCCGAACCAATTATTTTTTCAGTGTGAACGCGCCGGCCGGTTCAAAGTTGCGTTCGGGAACCAGAACCGTGCCGGAGCCCTGCCAGTGTGAAACCGCTATAAGAGAAAGAGAAAAAAAATCGTCTGTCTGTTCGGAGTGGGAGAGAGAGACAGAGAACCCAATCCACCTGTCTGTAATGTAAGTTTGATTTGATATGAGTGTCAAGTAGGGGTGGGACGATATGGGTAACTCACGATTCGATACTGTGGCGATATTTGGCCCACGATAATGATAATATCACGATACACGATATCTGCGATATTCGATATATTGCAAGAAATTTCATCAACGATATATCACGATATAGTGTATGTGACTGAAAAAAAAAACCATAAAAAGGAAAAATTCTCATGCATTTATTCCAAAACTTCGTACAATGTACAAATGAATAAACACTGTACAGCTGGAGACATTGAAGTGCATGAACATTAATAACATGTCTTATGTAAACCAGGACAGTGCTTTATGATACTTAAAAGTCAGTAGCAACTTGTTTTATGTAATTTTCCATTCATGGTATTTAAAAATCAGCTGTCAGAGAGAGAGAGAAGAACAAGTTCTTTAGTGTAGGACATGAGGAGAAAAAACATACAGGTTTTCTGTAACATTATAAGACAGCGCCCCCCCCCCCACCCACCCCCCCACCCTCACCCTCACCCTCACCAGGCTGAATGAACGGGCGATTGGGGAAAAAAAAAAAAAAAAACTCGCTAGTGGAAGCGGCAGCTCTACGTCGCGCACAACCGCAACAACAGCAACTACAACTTCCTCCTACAAATGTACGACCGTCGGTGTGACGTGCAGACGCAGCAGGACGACTCCTCAGTCCATGAGTTTCATGTCTCAGACCGGATCATGTAAATCCAGCTGCAGAAATATCTGGGGGACGGGAGCGTCGCGGTAACCGTAGTAACTCACACACACACACACACACAGAGACACACGCCTGTCTGTGTGGTTGCTGTATATTTTGCATTCGCAAAACAGTTCTTGCAGATTATATTCTTTATCCAGTGTTCTCCTGTCATCTGTTTCGTAACAGCCAAAGTGGGTGCACACCGGTGCACACTTTAGAGTGGGAATTCTGGTGGAAACTTGCGGGTGGGTCTTCTTCTTCTGTTGTTGTTCTGTTGTTCTGCTGTTGTCTTCTTCACCGGCCGCTACTCACGCCTACTTTACCCTCATTTACGGGATTAGCGCCCCCACAAAAAGGACAGGAGAGATTAAGTACTGACGGTGAAAAAAAAAAGTACTGACGGTGACAACGGGGTAAATCCATAATGTGTGTTGTAACAAAATATCGATATTTGCCGTCAGTGTATCGATTATTTATTGCGACAGAGAGCACAACAATATATTGCAATATCGATTTTTTTTCCCACCCTGGTTTGAGCGCGCAGCAGTCGTGCGTAATGACAGCTCCTCGTGAAACACAGTAAACATGTCGGCTAGGTTAATCCTCCAGTCAGTGCCCCTGACCAAAGGCACTGGCTCATAGTCTGGAGTTGGTCCCCGGGCGCTGCACCGCGGCTGCCCACTGCTCCTCAGGGATGGGTTAAATGCAGAGAAAGAATTTCACTGTACTAGCTGTATATGTGACTAATAAAGTACCTTTACCTTTACCTTAAACTGCACCTCTTCTTCCACGTGTGTCTTATTGACAGGTGGAGCCTATATGAATAATGATATAAATGCATAGTGAACGGTAAGAATGGAGAGTTTGACTAATAACTAGTCCAGTTCGATCTAATGAGGACCTCCCATTAGTTTGAACTCTCATTACTCCGATTGTCGGACCAATGGGAGTTCGAACCAATGGGAGTTCGAACCAATGGGAGGTCGAACCAATGGGAGGTCGGACCAATGGGAGGTCGAACCAATGGGAGGTCGGACCAATGGGAGGTCGAACTAATGGGAGGTCGAACTAATGGGAGGTCGGACCAATGCCATGGACCCATTTATTGTAACTATCTGAATCAGCACATACAGGTATATCTATATCGATTGTCCCGTCACACTGATGACAGATCAAAGGCTGTCGGCATGCGTAATGGAAACTCAGCCTGACTGAATTAACACAGATGAAACCAGGCGGGGACTGGGACAGACGTGGATGTCCCAAGAGCGGGGCAGGCGAGGCCGCATCGTCACGCGACCATAACAAATAAAACTGAAAACAAATAAACTATCATCTCTCACAGCAAGTGAGACGGGAGGAAACTGATGTTCTGGTCCGGTCCAAGCTGGCAGTGTCCCAATATATGGTCGCGCGAACCAGACCTCACGGGCTGATGATGATGATGGGAGAGTAGGTTATGATGTTATCCAGGTTTGCTCTGACATATTGAGAGCTGTTGCCCAGTAAAAAAAAAAAAACACACACCCCTTTTCCATTAATAAAGACACTCATATTTAGTAACCTATATTTAAACACGTGTGCACAGATCACAACATAAGCAAACAGCTGTGCGTAAAGGAGGCATCACGGAGCGTCTCTCTTTTTCTTTTTTCTTTAGAATTTACCTGAGAGGGGAGATGTGAATATCTGCTCACTATGATGCCGAGGCTGATTGTGGTTTGCTGTGAGAGATGATAGTTTATTTGTTTTCAGTTTTATTTGTTATGGTCGCGTGACGATGCGGCGCTGGCCCCTAATAAATCAATAACAGCGGGGTGTCGAAGTGGAGGTGTGTCGGAATGGAGAGCTGTCCCCCTTTGTTCTGCATAAAAAGGGTCAAAGGCTGTCGTTCCACCAACTTTGTCACACAACAATATTTTCATAGTGTTTTCCATCTCTCCATTGATTGCACCACTGAATCCAAAAACACATAAAGGTTCACGTGATGTTATGTATATTGTGAGTGAGATGAATTTTAAAAAGCTTTGATTTAAAAAAAAAACTGCCTCAATTGGTGTGGGAAATATTTCTTACTCTCTTCACCTCCCTCTGCTTCACATGTATTGCTCAGTTTGGCCACTTGGAGGCAGTAAAAGACCAGAATGAGGAGGCCACTAACAGCATGAAACGACTGTAGACACAATCAATACACATTCATGCACAGAAATGGCAGAGTGTGTGTGTGTGTGTGTGTGTGTGTGTGTGTCAATCCCATGCTCCGATGCACCTGTCTTTTAAGATTTTTTAGGTGTGTACCAGCCTCCATACAATGTTTCTAAGGGCATATTCACACCAGGAAAGTCCAATAGTCCACTTGCTTTGATCCGGACCTTTTTAAAAAAAAAAAAAAAACTTGGTTACGGTTTGTATTCACATTGCATTCACAAGCGGACCAACACTGTAAACAAAAGCATGTGTGTCCCGTAGCCGCTCAATCATAGGATACGTTGGGAGAGAACAAATCAGGAAGGCAACGCCCCCTCCCCCACCCCCCACGTCAGTATTTTTGTAACATATGCCATAACTTAAAGACAAGCGGGGGGGGGGGGGGGGGGGGGGTGTCCTTGTACCCATAGACTGTAAAAAGAATGGACGTAGCACCCGTGACGTCACCCATTGGTTTTGGGGAGTCGTTTTTGTGACTCCAACATGGCGGCCTGAACAGCGCCATGTTGGATTGGCCGGCCGAGAACCCGCCCACTGGCCTCGAAGCAGCTGTCCACGGAGCTGCTCGGACCTGTCACTCAACGTTTCCGCGCCCTAATTGGCCAGAGTTTTAACCTAATAACAGTAAAACGGTAGAGTTAAATAAAAATTCACCCCCCTCAGAGTGTGTGTGGGGGTAGAAACTATCAATTGAGACGAAAAAACGTTCTGACACCAGGCTTTTAACATGTTTATTGAGGATGTAAAATCGGCGATTTTAACATGGGGGTCTATGGGGAATGCTCCCTTCTGACACCAGCCCCCAGAGGAAGAAGAGGGGATTGCAGTTTTTTGAACGCAGAAGTGACTTCACTTCTCAGACCGACAACTGCCCCCTTGGTTGTACCGGTTATTGTTACCAAGGATACAGAAATAAAAGTAGCGAAGCTCCGGACGGAGTTGCGGTGATTGTATCCAGTTTATGAAACATTATGAAAACACATGAGTCTATCACAACAACAGATGGAAAATATAGGCTATAGTCTAATATAATAAAATGGTTCTGTTGTTTGGCTTGGCCACTGTTTAAAAGAGTCAGAATATAAGGAAAGAATCATATCCAGAGCAGCATCATTTACAAGTTTAATCAGCACCAATTAAACTTGTTCTAAATAAACGTAAACATTCAATAACTCGGGTCAGGTCGGACCGCAGGCTTCTTTTTTTCCTCTTCATCACAGGAGAAATAAGGCGTGCGCTGCGCTCACCTCGCTTCTCTCTGACGCGTCAGTGCTCATGGTTTTGATTGGTCTGCTGCCTTGAATACGTGCGCGTTCACAGATTCACAGCAAGACAATAGCGGCATTAACATTATTTTTCAAGCGTCCCACTATTCTGACTTTTTTTTTTCATTGTCGGAGTAGCGGCACTTTACTCTTTTTCAAACATTCCGCTTTTCCGACATTGATTGATTATGTTATAGTCAGACGTGTCCTTCTGATTTTTTTTTTTTTCATCTGAGACACTGTTTCTCATACACAAATACATAGGCCTATTAGAGAAGAAAAAACAAACCCTCCAAGTTTAAAAACACACCGGCAGCTGCACACACTGATCTGCAGCTACAGAGACTGTTATTATTCTGTCACCTGAGTTAACGAGGTGCACGTGTGTTTGGAGCTGACGAGAGAATAAAGAGTGAGACAACGCGGCCCTGAGGAGGAACTGTGAAGGACTCAGCTGTAATGGAAAATGACCTAAACCGAGTCCATTAGAGCTGTAACTGTGTAGTGGAAAGGCGTCGTGCAAAGCTTTACATTGTTTTAACATAGGTAAAAGGGAAAAAAAGATTTTCTGGGATAAGATTATTCTTCTTTCTGCTCCCTTCTGTTGAGATTTGGGAGGTTTTTGTTTTTATTGTAGCTTATTATAATGCAAGATCATTTTTCTGACTGATTTATTGACCGATGCCATGTATCTCGCTTTCTTTCCCCCGCCCTCCTCCCGTTGTCACTTCATTGTCACTTCGTTGTTACTTTGTAGCCGCTCCACAGAGCGCACATGGCTAATTAATATGCACGTGCTGACCATATATGGTTGTGTCTAGGCGTTCCGGGGCGGAGGTGTGTTCACATGCGCAACAGCGCACCATTCTTGGATCCAGTTTGATTTATCAAAGAGAAATTGCAGAGTTGTGCACGCACAGTTTGATAGATCTGAAAAAGGTGTAAATATTTTGGGCTGTCTTTTAGCTATAGGCCTAAGCAAAACATTTAGTAGCGGCAGTTTTACACTGCTTACTTACAGTTTTGATAAATGAGGCCCCAGGCCCTGAGCCCAGAGCCCAGACGCTCACAGCTGCAGCTCCGTGGCTCATCCGCAGCGCTGTCGTGGTGCTGAAGGTGACAGGTTAACTTGACAAACAAACTGCAGCATAGTTCTGTTTGTTTATCATGTGTGTCAGTTTTGTTTGTGACTTGATAGTTGAGGTGTTGAGATTAAGAACATCACTCCCTCATCAAACCGGTGATAGACATGCTGAAAAGAAAAGAGAGAGAGACGCGCCTGGGTATCGCAGCTGTAAAAAAAAAAGAAAAAAGAAAAAAAGATGACGTGTCGGAATAGCGGTAACAAAAAGTGTCGGACTACCGGCATGTCTAGATAGAGGGATGTCGTAATAGAGACATGTCGGAATAGCGGGATGTCTGAATAGCGGGCGGACCCCGGTGTGACATAAATAAACAATTTAAGAGTACTTAACTATATATCGCTCTTCTTCTCATTGCCCAAGCCTTTTCAAGAAATAAAAAAAATGCAAATATATTCGACAGAAAAAGATGTTTTAGCTTCTCAGCATCGTCTAACCACACTAATTTGTTATTTGGATCTACTTTACTAAACAATTTTTGTCCTATAGAGTCATAGAAAGGACAGTAGAACACAAATTAATTTCATTCTCCACCTCTTGGATGTCACATAAATTAAAAATCCTATCGTCTTCTGCTGTGCCAACATATCTGCCTGTCTCCATATAAAGACCACGAATACCAGCTCTCACTGAGCACACAGGGATCTTTTCTTTTTAGACAAATTATACAAAACATAGTTTTCTGGGCCAAATACCTGTTTTATTTCACAGTTAAGTACGCAGCTTTGGTTTACCCCAAATATCTAATGCCCATCTATCTTTACTTTGTTGGAAAATAATTTATTTTAATACGTTAATCTCTACTTTCTCTTTGTTATAATAATGGTCTTCATATCCAGCTCTCAGCAAGATGTCATCCCATGCCCCATTGGTCAGAGTGTCCCACTCAAAGATTTTTCTTGCAATCCTGTTACGATTTAATCCTAGTATCCTATTCCATAAACGCACCATATATACACTCCACCGTACCTCATTGGGTTCCCAGCCCAAATCGTCCATCACAGCTAGAGTCGGTGTAAATTTATGTACGCCAAGAAAATACCTCATGGCTCTATTTTGCACAGCCTCACATTTAGGGTATTGTTTGAATCCCCATACTCCTACTGCATAATCTAACACTGGACACACACAACTCTAATATAATTTGGAGTATAACTGTTTGTCGCAGCTATATCAATGAAGTGGTACAGCAGGGTTCTGTACCACTTGTTCGTTCTTCTGTGCACAGAGTAATATTGAATGAGCTGGTCAGAGAGGTCGACACCACCCATGTACCTGTGGTACACGGTATCCGGTATTGCGATGGCCTTCCTCTCCCACCTTCTAGTCTCCTTGCACTTCACATTGCGTGTCACCGTCTGCCCGCTGAAGACTTTATGCACCGTGGAGCACACCGACACCTCTCTGGTGTCCATCCATTTCACAAACAGCTGCTCCTCTGCCCTGACCCGTTTGGTGGGACCCCTTGCACTTTTTTTGCTAAGGGCACCTACAGCTGTTGTTGGTGTGCGTCTTCGAGTGTGCCACAAAGCCCTGCTTATAGAGATCTTTGAAGAGCTTAGGGCTCGTGTAGAAATTAGTGCTGGGCGGTATACCGGTTCATACCGAATACCGGTGATTTTTTTTTTTTGTGATATGAATTTTTCATATACCCCAATACCGGTGAGTGTGTAGCTACAAAACGTTGGGAACACAGAGCGGCGGAACGTCGCGCCGCGGGACATTGTTTGAGAGGGGGATTGTTTTGCAGTTGTAACAAACAAGCTGCATGCCTGGGTTGAGCTGGTGAATAACATGCACGGAGAAAATGTCACAGCCATCGGCTTAAAAAAAATCTCACGCTGATCAAACAACCATAATCTGTAGCCTAAATTTTTATTTTTATTTTTCTACTTCACCGAGTCCCCCCCCACCAGATGGTTTAACCCAACCTGGCATTTGCCATCGCCTGTCAATCAAACAACGGAGTCGGGGTTGACGTGAAGCAGCAGCGCTGCTAAACCATGGAGGGATGAGTGATAAAAAAAAAAAAAGCGAAACCAGCGCCGGTAAAATCCCGACATTTACGTCCACGAGTTGCAGCCCACTCGAGCCATCGTGTTTTGTTTTTTTTTTTCTTCTGTGGGGAGAAGTTAGCAAACAGTGGCATGAAGCTGGCTCATCTCCAGACGCATCTCAACACAAAACATGCACGTCATGTCGGTGAGCCTCCTGACTGCTTCATGAGGAAACTTTATGAATTCAGGTTGGTGTTACATGAGATTGTAAACGACAGCATCAAAGTGACCAACTTCATAAAGTCAAGGCCACTAATGCAGGTGTGTTTCACTGCCTCAGTTAACACAGACAGAGAGAAGTCCTCTGGCTCTCAACCTGTTGTTATGATCTGAAGCCACACCTCTGATTGAGCACAGCCCCCCCATGCCACCGTGTTGCAGGACAACTGACTTGCAAAGCAGTAGCCCTACTGTCTGGGCTTTTTGTGTGTGTGAAGAAATGTTTATTTGATGTCATGAATTCATTTTGAGAACAGATATTTATTAGATAGCATTTTAGATTGATGATCATTCTCACGTGCAAAAATCTTTATATATAATCAAGTTGATTATTTTTTTAGTCTGTATTATATTAATAAAGGCTTCTGTATTTTGACTGCAACAGTCATGCATTCTGATTCCTTCACCTCATTACAGTTATGAGTGCCACTGCCACCTCTTTGTGAACAGCAGCATTTTGTGGGACCATTCAAACCCGTGTTAATACCAGTCTGGATACTAATGTTCTTCGACAATATTCACTCCTCGTGACAGTAAAATAGGTCATTCTAAGCCAATTTACTGTAGTAATTATTCTCTAAATTATTAGAAAATGGGGTTAACACCCAGTCATGCATGAAAAAAAAAAATACCGTCAAATACCGTGAAACCGATATAATTATGAAAAATACCGTGATATAAATTTTTGGTCATACCGCCCAGCTCTAGTAGAAATGATCACAATAGAGGTGGTATCCTCTCCCCAGGTGTGATGAATCCATGAGTGACATTACTACATCAAATGAAAGTCCCTGCCCTTAAGTGAACCTGCTTTTACCAGTGTAAATTATGAAGTCAGGTGTGTATCCTTTGCTAGAGTCAGCCAACACAAAAAGCTAAACACTCCACTTAGTAGGCTTTGCCTTCATGTACTGGCGCATACTGATCTTGGCTTTTGTGGCAACCATGCGTTCATCAATGGCAATCTGCTTCCCGGGGTGCCACAGAGCTTTGGAGTGTGGGACCTCCAGTCCAGTAGGTGGCGGTAAGGCACCTTCAAGTTGGTTGCCAACCGCCACTAAGCTGCCGAGACCAAGAAGAAGAAGAATGAGAGGGGATATACTAGAGTGCCTAGAGAGAGAGAGTGGCGCCACCTCCGTTCACTGCAATGGTTCAGTTTTTTCACAGCAATGGCGGCGCATGGAGCCCCTCAAAAGTTCCCGGAAGTTAGCATAAGCTAACCGCCGCTCAATGTATTCCAATGGAGCAGCTGGTCGGAGCAGCACTTGTTCAAGGTAAAATGTTTAAAAAATGGCATTTTCATATCAGTAGTGCATCTGAATTAAATCGACATGAGTAATTAAGTATGTTGGCGGATTATCCCCGTCTAGATTTGAATATTTAGAGAATATTAACAGATAAAAGTTTAGGCTAGCACTCTGGCTAACGATAGCAACACATGCAACAGGCTGCTAAATGTAATTCTGTTCTCTAAATATAACTTAATCCAACGCTGTCAATTGTCAGACTAGTAGCGAGGTTAATGTACAGGGAGTGTGATTGCAGTTAAACATAAAATTAATATCATTGAGGCTGCAGAAAGATGGGTGAAGTTTATGATATGAGGACATTCTGGACTGCTGTCTCAAACATGGGAAAATGTTCTGATTTGCTGATTTATTTGTTAAACCACTGACTGATTAAAATACACATCTAGCCATGGCATGTTCTCAAGTAATCATACTAAACATTATATAAACTATTGGTCATATTATTTGATACACCTGTGCAACATCATGCAGTGCAGTATACCAGCTGTGCCATAAATTCTGCTTTCATGAATTTTATACATGTTCAGTTTTTGTTGACATCAGAAAAGTAGTGTTCATTGTACTTTATGTTATTTGTTGAGATCATTGTGTGTTGGACTGCATTATCTCAACAATTGTTGCTCATATTTTGCCTTCAAGTATTTTAATGGAGAGGAACACTGTTGAATGTAATGCACCCCAGCACAGCAGCATCCACTATGACTCCCGTAAATAAACAGCAACTAGTGACTAGTGATCACCTTTTTGACTATGTCAGCTATAACTAGAATTTTTATTTTATTTTTATAAATGAAGAATGTATGGGCCAGAGCAATAAATAGTTAATCAATAATCATAGACATTGATGCTGTAGTACATCAGGAGAACTGACGAGTAAGGACCAATGATCTTATAGCTCAGGAGTGATGATGACAAGGATGTAACATGTCTCTTATGTGTTAACTGTTTCACCAGATGTGGGACAACAGCCATGAAGAAGAAATGCCTGTCTGGTGTTGCTGGATGTGTCACCTATGTTTTATTCGACCCCAAAGGATTTCCACATGGCCTGCTTAGGGCTACCCATGTCGGTGGTGACATTTATTACATGTAGCCCAATGGATTCTGCCCTCTGTTGTCGTTGCTACTGTTTTAGGAGCTGTGATTCTGTGATTCTTCTTGCATTGTTTTTCCTGTTCTGCTCTGTTAATTAAAAAAGTATTAAACTTCCCAGTGGCGTGGTATTTGAAAGTGTGTGAAAGAGCAAATTGTTTGAATATGATTACCTCGCATATTTTTTCATTGTTGAAATCTAGGTGTTTAAATTGCTCCTTCTGACTTTAGCCAGCCATGCTTTTCTCCTGTCCCCGTGTTTGGGGAAGCCATACATGTGCAGGCCTTTCTCCAAGCGACTGGAGCATCCCCGTGCAGCACAGCATACCATGGTGAAGACAACACAGCGGAAAGGACGCAAACAGCTTGACATGCTGATCTGTTTGACTTCTGTAGATCTGTTTTTAAGGAATTTATTGTGATATTAAGTGCACTGGGTAAAACATGACTCTGTGTTTTATTATGCATCACTGAGTAAAGTAAGTTTGGGATAAGTATACAGTTAACAAATAGTGATAAAATTCCATATATTTGCAATGAATTAAAATTAAACTTTAATTTATTTGCCATGGATTTTCTATTAGAGTTATCATCATAATGCTGTTGTGTAGTCAATTGTCAAATCATAGTCACTTGTTACTCTGCCTCAACCAAGTCTGAAAGTAAAAAAAAAAAGAGGAAATATTACAGTTTTATTGCTATCAACAACTGTATGGGTTTAGTCAAGTTAACAGAGTTCAAAGCAACACAAGCATAGCCTAATAAGAAGAATAGTTAACAAATAGTGATAGAATTACGTATATTTACAATGAATTCAAATCAAATTTTAGCATTTGCATGGATTTCCTATTTGAACACGGTTGTCATCATTATGCAGTTGTGAGTCCAGACATGTGAGTGACCTGTCAGTTTGCCTCATTCAAGTCTGAAAGTTTGATAAAAACAGAGAAAATGCTACGATTTTATTGCTGTCGATGACTGTACAGGTTTAGTAAACTTAACAGAGTTAAAAGTAATTAACACAAGCATATAAATACCGCAAAACAAAGCATTTATTGACCGTTATTTAGCAATTATCGGGGTTTTCCTATTGCTTTCAATTGCCCGCCAAGCACTTCCGGGAACTTTCTGAGGCTACATGGACCACGTGATCGGCCAGCATTTTGAACTTCCGTTGTCGCCACTCTCTCTCTCTAGGCACTCTAGGATATACCAAGGGGGCAGTTGTCGGTCTGAGAAGTGAAGCTCACTTCCGCGTTCAAAAAACTGCAATCCCCTCGGCTTCCTTTGGGGGCTGGTACCAGAAGGGAGCAACTCCAATTGAGCCCCATGTTAAAATCGCCGACTTTACAGCTAAAAAAAACATATTTACAGCCTGGTACATTTCATTTTTTTGGTCTCAACCGATAGTTTCTACCCCCGCACACACTCTGAGGGGGGTGAATTTTTTTTTAACTCTACCGTTTTATTATTATTAGGTTTAAAATTCTGGCCAATTAGGGCACGGAAACGTTGAGTGACAGGTCCGCAGACCGCTGCTACGAGGCCAGTGGGCGGGTTCTCGGCCAGCTAACCGCCGTACTTCTCCAAATATGGCAAGTAAAATCCAACATGGCGCGGTTCAAACCCCCGAAGTAGCGGCACAAAACAGACCCCCCCAAACCAGTGGGTGACGTCACGGGTGCTACGTCCATTCTTTTTACAGTCTATGGGATATACATCCATGTACCAGAGCTCTGATGATACGTTCACACCGAGATCGCACCGTGTCTACCGCGTTGCGTCTACCGCGTCTGCCTGCCGCCGGACTCCGTGGTAGACAGTAGCGGTACCGCTGGAATTTGAAAAGGAAACTATGACAATGTCTAGCTAGTTCCCCTCTCGTTCACACACACAAGACGTTAATAAAGAACAGAGTAGCGAGCAAAAAACGGCAGAGGAACGTTCTGGGCTAGCTAGGCTACAACAACATGCCGCTGTTGAAAGAGTTTTTATTTTTGTAGTCAGACAAATGGATATTGTAGGTTTTGGTGGAGCGAAAAAAGCGACAATCAACCTGTCCTCCATGTCAGCCGTCGCCACCGTGCGAATCCACCGCAAAAGTTTTTTTTTTTTTTGTCATTTTCAAATTCCGCAGGCGCCCGTGTTGCGCCGCCTGGCTTGGACTACCACGCGGCTCGAGTTGTATTGACTTTCAAGTGAAACACAAAGGCGGCGGCTCGTGACAATAGACTGTAAAGCAGCTCGCGAGTGGTACACACCGGACAAAGTCCGTTGGCGCTATTTCACGGATGCGTGGTGCGTCGCTAGAAACGCATGAAAAACGTTAGCGCATGTTCACCCCCGCCCCCACATGTCAATCACTGGTGTAAGGAAAAAGGTCTGCCCGACACAGGGCGGCCGCTTTAACCACTGCACCACGCACCACCCTGTCAAGTGCAAGTTTTTTTCCTCTAGAATTAATGAATGGTATTATAACTAGGGCTGACCCAAAAAAAAAATCGAAGCTTCGAAGCTTCGTTCATTGCCATGGTAATCGATCATGAAGTCCGTGATCGATTTCTTTCTTTTTTTTTCCTTTTTTCCTGTTTGACACCGGTTCTCATTGGCAATTGTTACATTAAAATGAGTTGGCTACTTGGCATCCTGGAAACCTGCCTGATTTTGGAGATATGCAGTGTTTGTTTGCCATTACTTTAATTATTTCCGCTACGATCGCGCACCACCCCCCCCCCCAGTCAGACATTGCGGTCGCGTGCGCACCCCCCTGGCCATCGAAGCTTCGATTGGTTCCAGGGTGCCATTCCGAAGGGCCACCATTCCGAACGTTTACTTTAATGTGTCGGAATGCCGGCCGTTAATTATTTATGCAAAAGGGGTGCCTTTCCGAACCTGAAAATAGTCCGCCATTAAAAGGTTTAAAGCACTGGGTACACATAATGCAGCGAATGCTTTGGTAGCACAGTGGTTAGAGCATACACCTGCGGCGCAGGAGATCAGGGTTCGACTCCCGGAGGAGCTGCATATTAGCAGAGACTTTCTTGGCCTCTATCTGATCTTTTTACTAAACTTAACCAACTCCTTTCTACATTGCCTAAACCCAACCAAAGCACAGAGCAAGGACATTTATTTTTCAGCAGGAGCGCCGCGGCTGCATCAGACTCACACCTGGGTGAAACTTTGGAGGGGGGGGCTGTCCCCGCGGCGCGATCGTGTCAAGCCGGGCAGGAAGTCAAACCACGAGAGAATCCGGTCAATTTTCAAAATAAAACACATTCGGAACAGCGGGTCCTCGGAAGGAATTTTCGGACTGGCAGACCGTCGGAATGGGGGTCGCCTTCCATGCCTGGCAAGCTCTCTCTCTCCACCGGTTCTACCAACATGCATCAGCGATTTCGGTGAAGGATATTCCAAAGGAAATCGTGTCAAATTTCTGGAGGAATAGTTAAGAAATATCAGAGAGAACTAGACAGAAAGGACTGCAATATGCATTTGAGAAATATATTTACAACATCATTTGTTGGCGGAGTAATGCTGACGAAGAGGACACTAACATCGAGGCCAAGGCTCACCGTTCATATTGCAAGAGTCAGCCACCCCACGTCTTGACGATTCATGTACAGAACAAATGTATAAAGGAACAACAATGTTCTTGCATCGCAGGGTAAGTCTATAGGCCCTATATTATTTTATTTTAAGCTAACTTTCATTCATGACTCCCTATAGTTTTCGCTATCTGATATGTTAGCCTGTTCCTAAATGGCCTATGTTTTCCTCTTTTTTTTTTTTTATAGCACCAGGATATTGTTCCCACATCGTGGGTTTGATCAATACATTGGATATGATAAAGGCACAAGAGGGCATTCCAGTTAAAGCTTGCACCAGTTTGCCACAACAATGGCACAAACCTAGAGGAGCTTTCTCAGCTTTCTAGAAAAAAAAGTGGTCTTTTTGGTGCAACCAGGCTCTATTCAACTTCAGATAAATCAAGAATGGAATAAGGTACAAACAAATGTTTTTTTTTTCCCTAGCTAAATAGAGAGTCTCCTCTTTCCTTTGAGCTATTTGGTGTTTTCAGAGTCATAGTACAAAATATTCTGTGGGTCTTGAAATATTACTCAAAATGCCCCGAAACGCTGGCAACAGGACACTGACCATTTTATGAAAGGGCTGGCACTCAATGAGTTAACAGTAGCCATGTTTCCATCCAAAGTGATTCGCATTACTGGGCAATGCGCATTAAAAGAAATTCGAATCATGTGTGTTTCCATCTACGGACTTTGCCCCCCCCCCCCCGGACGGACTGACGGACTGACGGTCTGATTTGAACACATTAGCGCGATTTAGCGCATATGTTTTATTACCTTCATAACGCGACCTGTGTGTGTGTGTGGGAGAGAGAGAGAGTCGCGGCTGCCACAGACTTTATTAATGATAAACGCTGGATGCGCTGGTTGATAAGTTTCGTTTTTACTGAGGAGGAACTATGAAGAAGTGCAGTAACATCATTATGAAGGTGTGTGGGGGCTTTTATTTTGCCGCGGCGGTGCCACAATTAATTAATTAATTGTTGTGTGACAGTGGAAACCCTGATGTTGTCTTGTGAGTGAACTGCAAACACAGGAGCAGATGGGGTGAAAGTGGCTACGTCACACTTGATTCGCATACAGCTGTTTCCATCCCATTCGAATCAACCAAAACCCGGCCCAAGCGAGCGTATTTCAGTTTGTGCGAATCAGGGGATTTTAATGCGAATCACGGCGTTTCCATCATCATTTTCTGATGCGATACATCTCGATGCATCTAAACAGCTGATGGAAACGCACCTAATGACTGTAGCATGTTTCAGGAAGCATTGTTGTAGGCTACCTGATAAGTATTACTGAACGACATGCAAGATTTTTTTTGTTGTTGTAAGAAATTGGTTTTACTAAGCTCAATTGTAGATGAATAAATGTGAATTTTGTTCAGAACACTGCATATTTTTATTGTCGGTAATACAAGCAGAAAGAGTATAAAATCTCAAAACCTGTACTGACTGCTACAACACATTTTAACATTAGACAAAGTTACATAATGAAACACAATTCCTTGAAGAACTGGTAAAGGTATGACGGTATTTGTATCATATCATACAAAAACACAAGTACAAAAAGTGCCGTGATAACTTGTAACATTGAAGCTCTAACATTGTACATTAGACATTGTAACATTGCAAAACTTAATCATCTGAAGAACTGTATGAACAAACTTTTTTTTTTCAAAGCTTTATTTCAAATTCACAATGTCATACATTCCAATTTTAACTCATTTGAGGAAAAAACATTTGCTTGCATTTAAAACAGTACAAGCTTACAACATATCAAACAGGTAAAATAAAATAAAAATAATAATTACAGGGGTTGACATTTCAACACAGTGCATCAAACATGTTTAAGAACACAGGACTGTAAACTCTAAGAGCAAGAGACTCTGACATTGTTTCATACAACTAATTTATGGACTGGTTTTCCTCCGATAACACCTTTAAGGATGTTATATAGTTTTTAATTTCATTCTTAAAACAGTTTATGTTGGGCTTGCTGTTATTCCATAAAATAAACAAACATTTTTGCCACTATAGCAGACAGGGATTAGGTCAGGAATAACTTCTCCAGTGCTGCCAGTGCCTCAGAGAGTCCAGCCACTTTGTGGATGCTGCTCTCCAAATCCACAGCACGGCACTTTGGGCAGTAACTGTAGCTGTTTTTACAGGCATAAAATCCTTTATTCATTATGCGTACCTGCTACGCAAAATGCGTACAGGTTGGCAGGTCTGCATTCATGTAGAAATTGTGTTGTTACTCTCTTATTCCAGTGTTCTAGCCCAGCCATTCTCAACCTTGGGGTCCCAACCCCAGTTGGGGTCGCAAGATGATTTCTGGGGGTCGCCAAATCATTTTGGAAAAATATAAATAAGCAAAATTAATTAATGTAGCGTCTGACCAGACGTTAGAAGGACGACGAGCGACTCTCAAACATGCATTTTATTACTCAAAACCAGTTACTGTCAGCCGTAACTACACCAAAACAACAACAACGAACCTGTCCACTTGTCTCATGTCTGCCCTTCTCATTTCACTCAGACACCGCTCTCTCTCTCCTGCCCCTCACCTCACCTCATCACCACATAGGGCCATGATGCGTTCACAGACTGTCTGAAATCGCACAACTTAAACATTAGGCTACTTAAACATTATAACAGTAAAGGTCCTTACAGAGAGTTGTTTTAGTTGTTTTTTTTTGCTTCATTGTTTGTCCAAAACTCATTGTATCAAGCGCGATGTATGGTTCTGGTCTGTGCGCGTGAGATTCTGGTAAAAACAGGTAATGGAGACACCTTAACTTTGAAAAAAAGTCTCAGATATCTCATGAGGTGGTTTTCCAGACGTTATCGATATAAACGTGTATCGTAAAAGTGCTATTGAAACACTTAATTTACATTTACACGTCAGTTGAGTTGTGTGTGTCCAGCTGTGTTGGTAATGTGACTGGAGGGGAGAAATGAACGACATGTTTCTTGGCATGCATTGCTTAGCGATTCCGATTCCATTATCGATATTGCTTATCGATTTGATTCCTTATCGATTCTCTTATCGATTCTCATTGGGTGAGGGAATAAAAGAGAAATGGGTTTGTTTGCATTAATGCAGTGGTTCCCAACCTTTTTTGGCTCATGACCCCTTTTGACATCACAAATTTCTGGTGACCCTCATTCAAGATGAGCAAGCTCAGATATTTGTATATGCTGCATTTTATTTGATCTTGATTTATTCAAGAAAGTGAATATATCAAGAATATAGTTGTTTAAGATTGTGAAAAATAATTAGTTTGTTTATTTATTTATTTATTTTTAATCAATTACTAGACATTTAAGGCGATCCCATTTGAATTCCAGGCGACCCCACATGGGGTCCCAACCCCAAGGTTGAAAACACTGCATAAATGGCTCTGACATTAAAAAAGTTGACAGGACCGACCTACCTGGACAGGTTAACACTATAGACCACTGTGGCTGTGGGCCAGCTGTGCTCACAGGAGGAATTTAACAATGTTTCCATTACATAGTTTTTATGCATCTGTATCTTCTCACTAGTTATTGTTTTCATAACGTTCGTTTTTATGCGGAGCGAGTGAGCGAAAGAGAGAGAGCGCGCCAGAGAAAAGACACAGGGCGCAGCTACCGTTTCACCTGGCTACGACGAAACCTTAGTGATGAGGAAACGTCGCTGTCAGCTGCATCTGTCAGCAGCTCCGCTCCACACAGACACGCCACTAACTTTATTTTGTGAGAACAAACGGTGACGTGTGGATATAAACACTAAGCACCCTCATTTATAATGAAGATTGATTTTAACGGAACGTTACGTAACGTCATTAATCAATTAATGCGCGAGTTTCTGAACCAAACGGAATCGATAAGGGAATCGTTAAAGCAGACACGCACACGATTCCAAGAATTGATCCAAGTTGGAACCGGTTCTGAAGAGGAACCGGTTTTCGATTCCCATCCCTACACATAAACCAGCCCGGGTGTGTGGACACCGCATCAACTCGCCACCCGCATCTATTTAAACTCCGTCACTTTGTTTTGTTCTGTCCTCCAGGTCGAAACATTGGCCATGGAGACAAAACTACAGCAGCTTAATTGATAAGCCAATTGATTTTTTTCAGCGCAGGGATCAAGAACTAAAAAGGCAAAAAACACAGCGCTGTTAAATTGGGGGTCGCGACTCAAAAAGGTTGAGAACCACTGCTCTAGCCTAGAGGCAGAGGTCTATCACTGAATTTTCAAATTTACACAGTACTGAAAAATAGAAGTTGTAGTTGGGTTTCCATCCACCTTTTCTTATGCGCATTTTGTGAAAATGCGCATAAATACTTGAATGGAAACGCCAGAAATTCGAATAAAGGCAGTAAATGCGCATAAAAGTTTATACGCTTGGAGGGGGGGGGATTTGTCAGCGTATCGATTAAAGGAAATGCGAGTTTTTGTGATGGAAACAGATGATGTGAATTGAGGCAGAGTTTGTGGGTGAAGCTGCTGGACTTCACCCAGCGACGCCCCGGTGTCCCAGCTCTCCTCTCTGCACCGCAACACAAACGCGCCGTAACCCATAATCTTTTGTTTATGACGGTTAAGACTACACAAACACACGCCGTAACATCGTTATGTAACTTATTGATTTTTCACCGGCTTCGTATGTAAACAGATGCACATGGGCGAGAGGAGCAGAACCAAAACAGCGGAAAAGCGAGCGGACTGTCACAGTTCTACTGTCTTTCTGTGTAAATACCTCATGTTACAACATGAAAACCTGAGGCTTATACTCAAGTGCGGCCTATAGGCTATATGTATTTTCTTTTAAAATGTAGCTGGTGCGGATTATACCATACTTGCCAACATTGGGTTGTGAAAAATAGGGAGATTTCTTTTTTCATCGGTGTATTGGCCCCGGTGTAATTATTTGTCATTTCTTGCCTTGTATTTTAAACCTGATGAAGGAATCTTGTTCTGAAAATGTTGTTTTCCTGAATTTAAACCAGATCCTTTATTTCCTGTCTTGCATTATTGGACAAATTTATTAATCCACGTGTGTCTGACTCACAACAATGGTCAGGCACACCTGGATTAATAAAGGAGGTTTTAAAAAAAAATAGCATCATGTTTCTTACCTTTGATCATCTGGGTTGTTTTAGTTCTCCCACAGGAGTACTTCTTTGCAATTTCTGAGTCTGGAAACATGGCACCAACACTTCTGCTGAATTCGTCACTGAATGCCACAGGCAAATTATTCTTTGCTATCAGCATCGCCATCTTGCACTCTGCTCTTGTCACTAGATCGGCCGTCGGTCCTCTAATGAGGAACGACTCCATCCTCGGCATCCCCCTCAGTCCTTCTATGCCGGCATGTTTAACCAGATCATTTTTTCCGCCGCACTCAACACAAACATCAACATTACACGCCTTACAAAAGGCATGGTGGGCACCACACCGGCTGGCTTTAACCCAGGGAAACGTCTCGGTCCAACATGTGTTGAACTTCGTAGCATATTTTCTTTTTACTTCACTTTTTCTTTTCTTTTTCGGTGTCTCAGGTGTCACTTCATCCATCTCTATCCTGTGTAGTCCGAACGGCAGACGCTGAACCGGAAGCCAGAAAGCGCCAACGACTTCTTGGGTTTTGGCAGACTGTACGTAGCGTAAGGGTTGCCAGATAATGTGACAAATATCCCCCACAAGCTTACTTGTTTCCTTCACCGTAAAATCGGGAGATTAGCGGGATAAATTACTTATCGGGAGCACGGCGGGAAATGAGGTTAAAAATCGGGAGTCTCCCGCGTGATTCGGGAGAGTTGGCATGTCTGGATTATACAGGTGCGTCTATAGTCCAGAAAGTACGTAAGTTGTCCATGATGTTGAGTGTCAGCTGAGTGTCAACTGTTGGATACATTCACGCTCTCTTATGACGTAATCTCACGGTGCACTCCTCCTAATCGCAAAACAATAACGAATGGAAACGGGCATAAATTCGCTTTGCTTTTTGCGCATTTTCACAAAATCCGCTTTTAAATTCGATACGACTTGGATGGAAACCCAGCTACTGATGAACTTTTCAAGGATTACCTCAATAAATCCAACTGTTGGAGAGCAATCCTTGAACTGGGGATAGCCAGCTTCCTGCACCATACGAAGAGCCTTTGCTACAGACCGACTCAGTGTCTGAGTGCTAGGGACACCTTCAGGAGTTAAAGCAAAACAAAATTGTGAGCCTGTGAGGACAAACTGTGTACACATTGAATCAAGTGTTATATTGATCTAAAGTGCCATATGCCTGAAATAAAGCATGGTGCCTGAGAAATGTAAGCCCTGCACCTTCATCTTCTGGTTGGTGAAGTTGATGTGCTTGCTTGTTGTCCTGTTAGCAGCATGCAGACCCTCTTTTTGCTGGAGTACATTAAGATCTGATAAGAAGCTCCATTTCACTGCTCCAACAGGACTGTTGATGGAACCGTATGCCTGCAACATGTTTCTGGTCAGTTTTAACATATGACATGGGTCCATCATCACCAACACTTTCTCGCCAGAAGATGGGTGGGTGAAATAAGTTCTGAGTGGCTCCAGAGGATTGAGCTTGAGCCGGCATCCAAGCATAGTACACATGCTCATGTTGGACAAATATCCGTCCATTGTTACACAGACTACCTTTATGCCTCGATTCTGTAGCGCCTCCAAGGCATGCTGCAGGGGTCCATGGCACTGGTTCGACCTCCCATTAGTTCGACCTCCCATTGGTTCGACCTCCCATTGGTCCGACAATCGGAGTAATGAGAGTTGGAACTAATGGGAGGTCCTCATTAGTTCAAACTGGACTAGTTATTAGTCCAACTCTCCATTTTTACCGTTCACTATGCATTTATATCATTATTCATATAGGCTCCACCTGTCAATAAGACACACGTGGAAGAAGAGGTGCAGTTTATTGTGTTTCACCAACGAGGAGCTGTCATTACGCACGACTTTTACGCACTGCTGCGCGCTCATTAGTGTCCGTAATTAAACCTTGACACTCATATCAAATCAAACTTCCATTACAGACAGGTGGATTGGGTTCTCTGTCTCTCTCTCCCACTCCGAACAGACAGACGGACGCAATCAGAAAGGAAACAGAGGCTGCGCATTGATCCTTTTTTCCTTTCTGGGATCAAACGGATCATGTGCATAATTAACTGCAAAACAAGCACTTCATATTAATAACATATAACGCTCATTATGCTTCTAGCCTGTCTAGCCTCTACCTGCTGTTTTTACTAAACTTAACCAACTCCTTTCTTCATTGCCTGAACCTAACCAAAGCCAAATTGACTTTTTTCTTCTCTCTCTCTCAGTCTGCTGTCAGCAGCAGCGGCGGCTGCAGCAGGCTCGCGCCCGTGAAGTGAGCTCAAGCCGGCCAGGTTCAGCCGTGCTCGAGCGGAGGGGGGGAGAGAAAAAAAAGTGTATTTCTTTTACTCTGTACTCTGGGAGGGGGGGCTTTGATTATCAGTTTACACATCTTGATCAGCATTTATCATGGTTGTGCACGATCTGACATGATCTGGCTCTCTGACTGAATATGGTGATATTCTGGGCCGCGCGTGTATGTGTGTGATGTGCGTAGAGAGAGAGAGAGAGAGAGAGAGAGAGAGAGAAAGCTGCATGCTCCTATCAATGGAAGAGCTTGTCACAAAGTAGCGATGACAGTTCGAACTAACGGGACCACCCATTGGTTCGACCTCCTATTGGTCCGACTTGTGGTTGATTTTGTTCACTTGTTTTGCTTCACTTGCCACACTGGTCTCATCTAAGCCATCTCCTAGGTTAACAAAGCCGGTCATCTTTTGTGTGTGCGCGTCATATTGGATCTGCTGCCTGATGGCCATGCCATCCAACATTAGGCATACTTGTGAGAATTGGTCTGGGTCTTTGTTTCTTCTCTTTTGCAGCATATCCAGAAGTGCAGTGTTTAAACCAGGCAAGTGATAATGTGTAAACAACACGTACTGTCATATTTACTTTTTGACGAGTGTGAAAATGAGGAAAGTGAAATATTTACTTTTGAAGAGTGTGAGGATGTGGTAGTGGAAATTTCATTGTTTCTCTTAAAGCCTACCACACACATAAAGATAATCGGGCTGATTTTGCCCCGATCTTCCCCCTTCCGACCACGGACAGACACCGCCCGATTATCTTAAGCTCTTAAGATTATTTTATAAGATTCTCTTGTAGTGTGTGGTGTGTTAAGAGTCAAAATTCTCCCGACAATCGGCTCGGAAAATGTTCGGCGCCGATAATCGTAAGTATTAAACATGTTCAATATTTACGATTATCGGGGCCGACAACCGTGGCCGTTTCAATCAACAGTCATCTTGTGTGTGGAGAGCCGGTGTTGTGCGGAGAAGTGCCTGCTTGCATTAGAAAGTTTGTACAGTAAGTACACCAGACATTCCGGACATTATTAGTGGGGTAATTTAAGATAGAGCCGCTTGGTAACGTTAGCACCATTCGGTTAATAGCGGTAACTCGACCACTGTTTGAGCAAGAGAAAACAAGCTTCTTATTTCTTAGAAATAAGAAAAATCTTAGAAATGAGGCAACATAAACCTGTGGGAACATAGGACTGTGGGAACATTGGGCCTAATTTTCAAAATTTTCAGTGAAAAAAAAATTCTTAGAAATTAGGGAACATAGGGCTGACCCCCCTCTTCCCCAGGTGTGATGAATCCATCCTACATCATGTTAAAGTCCCTGCCCTGAAGTGAACCTGCTTTTACCGGTGTAAATCATGAAGTCAGGTGTGTATCCATTGCTAGAGTCAGCCAACACAAAAAGCTAAACATCCCACTTAGGCTTTGCCTTCATCTGCTTCCCGGGGTGCCACAGAGCTCTGGAGTGTGGGTTCCAGTCCAGCAGGTGGCGGTAAGGCACCTTCAAGTTGGTAGCCAACCGTCAAGAAGAAGAATGAGAGGGGATATACATCCATGTACCAGAGCTCTGATGCTCCGTTCACACCGAGATCGCGCTGCGTCTATCTGCCACCGGACTCCACGGTAGACAGAAGCTGAAACTATGTCAACGTCTAGCTAGTTCCCCTCTCGTTCACACACACACACACACACACACACAAGACTATAGGTGGTTTTCAGATGACGTCACGCGGAACGTCACGACTGCAGATGGAGGGCAGGAAGTGTTTTGCCCGCAGGAAAACAATAGGAAAATGCCTACTGTCTGACGGTCAAACCGGGAAAATCAAAAAAGTTACTTGAGAGTTCCTAAGGTAGTAAGACATAAAGGACTCAAATTTCAACAACTGACCGTAAAACGGTGTGTGGGAGGGACGGAAGTGACCATAGTAAACAAACGGTGTCCTAGCCTGTTCTACAGTAAAAATGGCACATAGAAAGAGGAGTAAAGCAATATATTAAGCAGCAATATATATTTAAGCATCAACGATGTTCAGCCAAACCCACATAGTTTGAAACAACGTTCAAAACACACACAGCCAGTGTCACAACTGAGCATATAAAGCCCGCTAGCTTAATGCTAACGTATATGTAAAACACCATAGACGGGCTAACAGAAATTAGCATGCAGTTTACAGCCAGTAAAGCTGCTAAAAACTGTTTTAATTGTGGCTTTAGCGCTGTTAACACGTCACCGTTTAATCCAGAGTCTGTGGTCAGTTTATAACGCTGGGGAATTTGCCGGAGACCAGGGGCAGCGGCTGTCACAGCCCCGACCGGGGACCAGGGCAGCGGCTGTCACAGCAGCAGCAGCCGCTCTGCTGAGCTGATCTGCCGGGGCCGACCGTCCGTCCTCCCGGAGGAGGAAACGAGCCAAGTAACGTATCCGCATGCTTTTAGAGGTTTACCGCTGAGATTAATGCTGGTCTCATTGATGAAATTTAACTGTGGCAGTGGCATTAGTTTGTTTGAATGAAAAGTGAGCAGGGCTGCTTCTGGGCTACGGACTGAAATCACCACATTTACGTAAATGAATAAATGTTTTACAATGAACCGATCAGTCTAATACATTTTATTTTGTTAAATCGACATGGTTACTGTACATGGCAAAGATTATTACCACTTTATGACTTAAAATGACTCTGTATTTCTATGGGAGTCCTATGGGAGTGTCGCCACTCTGTTATATCAATCGCTCTGGTCGAGGCGGTGTGTTTCACTGCTTCCTTTCTCCCGATTTAAGGTTGTATGGATCGTATCCGATATATTTCTCTAATTTTTGGTGATACCTGCTACGTGCAGGCTCGACCAAAAGCTTCGGAGTACTCGCTTTCTATCATTTTCAGGCACCGCTCTCCACTTCCTGTCCTCCATCTGACATCGCCCCGCCCCCTTTGCATCATCATAACCACGTGACTGAAAACAAGCTATAGTAGCGAGCAAAAAAAAAAAAAAGAACGGCAGAGGAACGTTCTGGGCTAGCGAGGCTACAACAACATGCCGCTGTTGAAAGTGTTTTTATTCTTGTAGTCAGACAGACGGATAGTTTAGGTTTTGGTGGAGCGAAAAAAGCAACAATCAACCTGTCCTCCATGTCAGCCGTCGCCACCGCGCAAATCCACCGCAAAAGTTGAACATTTTCAAATTGCGCCGCCTGGTTTGGACCACCGCACCGCTCAACGGGGCTGGCCGGCACCGCCTGAGTTGTACTGACTTTCAAGTGAAACACGATGGCGGCGGCGGCTCACGACCGTAGACTGTGTAAAGCAGCTCGCCAGTGGTACACACCGGACAAAGTCTGTTGGCGCTATTTCACGGATGCGTGGTGGTTTAAAAGACAAGTTGTGTGTAACAACTTGTCCCACTGCTGTTAAGCCTCTTGACATGAACACAGACACCAGAAACATCACTGAAGTAATTGGCATCTTGCCCAAAATAACTGTGTAGTTTCTTGTTTTGTTTATTTTTAAGATAGATAGATAGATAGATAGATAGATAGATAGATAGATAGATAGATAGATAGATAGATAGATAGATACTTTATTAATCCCGAAGGAAATCCATCTGTCAGCTGCTCCAAACATTCTGAAAGAAAATACGTAGCTAATGCAGACAGATGTAGCAGCAATATGTAAAAGAATAAAATAAAATATACCCATATATACACACACACACACACACACTATCACACACACACACACACACACACAAAAGAAATACAATTCATAAAAGTAGTAGTTTTCAGTTGTCAAGTGCAAGATTTAATTAATTGATTAATTGAGTTAATGAATGGTATTATAACACTCCTAATGCACTTGTTTAATTTTATATTCTATATTTTTATATTTATATATATATATATTTTTTTTTTTTTTACTTTTATAACACAAGACAAATTTTAGTTTTACATTCAATTAGTGTCTGTACTGAACCCTGACCCCAGAACCGAGGTGTGTACCGAACCGTGACTTGTGTGTACCGTTCCACCCCTAATGTATATGTATTGTGCTATAAACTGAGGTGTATTTATCCTGTTTACCACGTGTCTCTTGTAGTGCAGTGGGCCGTACTTGGCAGCAGTGGAGTGGAAAACATCCTGCCTACTGTTAGAACACAGTGACATGGTCACAGTGACAGAGTTGGACTGGTGATGATTAACAAGTACACTGTTTACTCTGCCCGTTATCATTAGCATGCTAGGATGTTGACAGTTGCTATTTACAGCAGCAGTGCACACAGAGCACTGGAGGCTAATGGAAAGTTAGTTTTGCATTAACAAAGTATTGGATACACTGAACTGAGTGACCTGATGCTGGTGAGGGTCAGTTGTTGTCAGCATCTCAGCGTTGCCACCCAGCCGGAGCTCCCTGGGATTGTTCATGTTTTTGAGTGACTATCCTGGAAACCTATGACTTCCTGGTTGTCCTGGTTTTATGTGAAGATTATATACAGTACAGGTCAAAAGTTTGGACACACTCAATGCATTTCCTTTATTTTCATGACTATTTACATTGTAGATTATCACTGAAATTCCATGTTCAGGTCAGGTTCACCTCTTGAAGCTCATCAAGAGAAGCCAAGAGTGTGCAAAGCAGTAATCAGAGCAAAGGGGGGGCTACTCTGAAGAAACTAGAACTGGTGGGGGCAGAGATAGAGGAGGAGGAGGAAGAAGGAGAGGAAGAAGAAAGAGAAGACAAAGAAGACCTGTTTTCACTTATTTCACACTTTTTTGTTAATTCCACATGTGTTCATTCATTCATAGTTTTGGTGCCTTCAGTGAGAATAAAGGAAACACACTGAATGAGAAGGTGTGTCCAAACTTTTGGCCTGTACTGTATATATGCCTTTTTTTTTTTTTTTGAGCACCTGCCCCTCCACAGGTCTCTGCACGGGCCTGCCCTTTAGTTACCTCGCTAAGCCAGTGATCCTGCTTGGTGGTACAGGCCTCTGCTCTCCGCCTCCTGACCCACAACATGGACGTCTCAGATCACCACCCAGTCTCTGTGCTGAGCTTCAAGGCTGCCTTTAAACAGGACCTGTCTCAACGCCAAGATACACACTTCAGGGTGGCTACAACACTCCACCCGCGCTTTAGGGTAACATCTGTAATGGTCTTTTGACCCCCCCCCCCTCCCCCCGATTCTGATTCTAAGGACCTAAAGTGTCTACCAAGAGGAGAGCGAGGAGGGGGGTGGACCGGCGTTGAGGCACTGCTGCAAAAAGAACCAGACTGAGCCACTCCAGAACCACAGAGGAGCCAGCAAGGAAGAGGAGCCTCTGTTACGCCCCGTTGCCGGGGAAAAGATAAAGTAAAAAGGATGAAAAAACTACACAAGCACGACACGTTAGCAGCCAGTGTGTATTCTCTTCAGTCAGCCATACTGCTTCTCGCTCAACACCGGAAACATCAACATCAACAGTCGATCACTGTGCAGCATATTCGCCACAGACTTGATAAATACAATTAAAACAACTGAAGTTCCAAAAATAACTTATACAAGTTAATTTTGATCAAAGTTAAGTAAAAGGTGATAAACAGAAAGTGATATAAAATAAACTTTTTTTTTTAATCTATAAGTGTTGTTACCTGCCAGGCAACAGCAGTTGAACACAGAATAGATGATCAATCATCATTTTAACCTTTTTAACTCAAGACACATGAAAACAATGAATTGTTATTCCCTTTTAACTCACTCTTTGTAATGAATTGCTATATTAACATATGAAAATCATGAACTATCTTTTTAATCAGGTCTTCCCATGAATTATTACTATTTTCATTCATTATGTCCTGTTTTAAACAACATTTTATCATTTTCAATATTATAACCATGACACAGTCTTTGTAACCACATTGTGCCATGAACTATTATTATTCTCAGCCATAGCTTTTTATCATGTTCACTGTTATAACCATGACACCTCCTGCTGTTTAGTTCAGACAGAGGGGCCCAACAGGGCTCTGGGCCACTACCATCAGTGAGACAGACTGTCCACTGCAGTGGGGGGGGGGGTCCACTCATGGGGGGGCCATCCACAGCTTTCTGCCCCGGGCCGCAGGTATCTGGGCAGCAGCCCTGCTCCTTCTGTCCCTTGTGAGAGACTTTTCTCTCTGGCAGCTAACCTAGTTCAAAGGAAGAGGGCAGCCTTGAGCTCTGGAAACGTGAACAGCCTCGTTTGTCTCAGCAGCTGAAATGGAGAGATTTTATTTTTCATCAGGATATTGGAAGAATAGGAGGGATGAAGGTCAATCACTGGCACTTTTTTATTTTATTTTAACTCGTACACTTTATGTTGAACTATTTTTATTATTATGATGTTGTTGTTGCAACTGGCACTTTATGTTGAACTGTTTATTGTTTTGGCCGAGGTTATTTAGAGAGAGTTGGACTGAAATTGATTAGATTTTTTAGATGTGTGACTGTTGGTAAAGTCTGTACGTTACAGTGTCCGTTATGATTACAATACAAAACAATCACAGTACATTTGTACAAGGTTTGGTTTGGTGCCAATATTGATTTGATTTTTCTGTTTTTCTTTTCATCTACACACTTGGGTTCCTCTGGCCTTTCCATCTGTTCTTTTTTTAGTGAATAGTGAATAGTTGGCTGAGGTGTTTGTGCACCGACTGTACACAAAGACTCTAAATTCTTCATTAACACAATAACACTAGGTTTATAAATGAGTCTTTCTTCATCACCGTTCTCCAAGATCCTACAACACGCAGCCTGTGGGATCCAGCTGTGTGTTCCCAGCCGGTGTGAATGCTGCAGAGCCTCTTCAGGGGGGAGGAGGAGGGGGGAAGAGGGTCATAAATGTCTGTGTGTGGCAGTTTGGAGGGGGAGGGGGGGGGGCAGCTTACAACACATGAAAAACCCTGTGAGGTGCCATGGCTGTCGTACTGAAGTGTCTCCTTTGTTCCTCTGTCTCCTGCCTTGAAGCACAAGTCCTGACAAGAGGATTTAGCTGGAGGTGTGTGTGTGTGTGGATGGGGGGGCGGGGGGGGGCATATCGAATGTACTCAAAGATTCTTCTTCGTCCCACACACACACACACACACACACACACACACAGGGAACAAAGGTGAGACGACACTCTTTATCTCACCTCTTCTGTTGTTTGTCACCAGCAGCGTGTTGTTCTCTCATCCAGTTACACCTAGTGGAGTATTAGGACGTGTCAGCTTATGACAGCCCCCCCCCATGAGAAAACAAAACTGATCAGAGTTTTATATTGAAGCAATGCCAATTAGGAAAGACAAACATAACCAGAACGATGAGAGCAATGATAGACTTATAGACCATCATATATCTCTATGTGATGTGTGAGCCGCTATGAAGCCAGCGAGCCATTTCAGGGTCTAATTACTACATGGCTTTCTAATCTTCGAGGTTTTGAGACTCTCAAAAGCAGAATATCTCTTCAAAATCCATCTGTTCCTTGCAGTCTTAGAGCCAGGATTGGATTCAAGCCTGCACCCCGGATCACAATGGCAGTATGAACCTCCCTTCTGATGTAGGCCTACTTCTTGTTCCATAAGGCAAAATGGGAGTGTAGTTTGTCAAACAGTAATTTTGGTACTCGTGTCACAAGTGTATTTCTTAAAAAATTCAGCAAAGCATAGGTAGACCTCTGTCTTATAGATAGCCAACCCAGACCATCATACATGCTGGTCACATTGGTTCCATTAGAACATAATAGAGCCTGAATGCTGCTGTCTGTTACACAGCCGACTACAACACTGCACTGATCTTCTGATGTAATATCTTGACTTGTGTCTGTCTGTACAGTATACATTCCAGCCTGGATTAGGCTAGCTATTGTTTCCTTGATGATTTGATTTGATTTGATCAACTTTATTAGGGCAATTCTGTTCAGCAGTCCACCAAGAACAATAAAAACACTCATCCACAACAATACAACAAAAGAAACTCAACAATACAGACTCATCCACATTCGTACCTACATACATACGCACAGGTGCCAGTTTGTGTTTACAATGTCAGTGGAGCAAAAGATGTCCTTTGTCTCCCATTGGACTTCTGGCGTGTAATAGAAAGAAAGAAGAAGAAAAATAACAATAATAATGATAATGAATAAAAATAAAAGAAATTATTTCCAGACGCTTGGGTCTAGGTTTAAGAGTCTGATAGCAGATGGGATAAATGATCTGGAGTAACGGTTGGTTTTCTGTAATGGGGCTTTGCCTTTGATTTTCTAACCACACGTTTGTCCCAAAGGGAACTCACGTCATCCTGCTGCACCCCTATTATTTTGGAGCACACCTTTACAATCTTATTCAGACAATTTTTGTCTTTAACGCCCAAGCTATTGTGCCAGCAGATAAAAGAAAAAGTCAAGATACTTTCAATAAAAGACTTGTAGGACAGGGACTGTTGCCGGATAGCCTCCACAAAGTATGAACGTAGTTTTGGACATTAATGTGACTAGTGAGCCTCTTCCTTTGCCAGTGCTCCATTTGCTTTTTTTGGATGTGGTCTTGAACGTGCTGCTGTAAACAGCACGTTCATATTTGCTAAGAAGCAGAAGAATTTCAAGAAAGTTCCAATGATCCACAGACATGTCTGCTGATGAGTGAGCCGCCTCATTTTTACTTCCACCATAACTGAGCGCATCAGTTTTGTTCCATCTATGACACGCTGTAGGACTGACAGGCTGACATCGTATTTGATTCCAGCAGATTATCCAAGGATGTCTGCCTTACTTATCAATGAAAGGTAAAGCATTCACACATTCCAGATGAATATGTCAGGGATTGAGGGAAGCAGGATGGACCCAATCGCAGGGAAGACCACTGGGTCGACACATGGGTAGACAATGACACAACAAGAGACAATGGAAACACAGAGGTGATATACACACGAGAGAACGAAACACAGGTGGTGCAATCAAACACAGGTGAGACACATGAGGTCATCAACCGGCGGGAAACTTAACAGGAAGACAAGGATCAGACACAGACTTCAAAGTAAAACAGGAAACCAGTACATAACAGGGAAAACGAGACAAAACACAACACAAAGTAAACAGGACACAGAACCACAAATTAACACAAGAACCTACACAGGACAAGACAGTGACAAAACCCAAACTAAAAGCCGAGCCGACAGCAATCACTTCTATAGAGTGTTTGGTCTGAAACACGGGTCTGTCAGTCACTCTGCTCTGCTCTGAGCCCAGGAGAAAACTTTCCTTGTATCCTACAACCTTTATCCAATGAGGAGAGAGAACGGCGTAAAGGGGCAGTCCTCTCTGTGTGTGCAGCCAAGGGATGCGCCTGAATGTGGTGACGTAGGGACGAGGACCAATAGATCCATGACGAGGGCGGGGGCTGCTAACTCCATCTGCTGACAGGAAGTTAGACAAAACCACCGGATCACTTACTTCTGCTTTAATGCACTTGTGTCGTCTTTTTAGAAAATGCCATGCAAACTGCACTTTATTAACTAGCAACTGCTGCATCCACAACCACAAAGCTTAATGTCCATTTAAAGGATCATTTCCGTTTTTTACAACCTGGACCTTATTTCTAGCATAAAATAGGATCATTTACTCACCCAGATAACTTTGGTGTCATTTGGAGTTGTTTTGACGAAATTAGCCCCAGTGGAGAGGCGCGTATATCCGTATAATGCGAGAGCACGGGGCAGCGCAATGCAGCCTGGTTCCAGGGTGCCATTCCGAAGGGCCGCCACTCCGAACGTTTACATTAATTTGTCGAAATGCCGACCCTTAATTATTTATGGGAAAAGGGTGCCATTACGAACCTGAAAGAAAGGGTGCCATTCCGAACCTGAAAAAATCTTGAATGGTTTACGGCACGGAGTAAACAAGCTTAATTGCGGTGGTAGCGTAGCGGTCAGAGCATCTGCTTTTGACGCGGTGGATCAGGGTTCGACTCCCGGGGGAGATACATATTAACTGAGATTTTATTGGCCTCTACCTAACCTTTTTACTAAACTTAACCAACTCCTTTCTACATTGCCTAAACCTAACCAAAGCACAGAGCAAGGACATTTATTTTCAGCAGGAGTGCCGCGGCTGCATCAGACCATGGATGTAATGCATCAGACTCGCACCTGGGTGAAACTTTGGAGGGGGAGGGGGAGGGGGAGGGGCCGGTCGGGCGCTGTCCCCGCGGCGCGTCGTGTCAAGCCGGGCAGGAAGTCAAACCACGAGAGAATCCGGTCAATTTTCAAAATAAAACACATTCGGAACGGCGGCCCCTCGGGAAGTTCGAAATGACGGACCTTCGGGAATATTCGGACTGGCAGACCGTCGGAATGGCGGTCCTTCGGAATGGCGGTCGCCCCCCATGCAGCCTCTAAATAACACATTATCTGTGGCGAAACCAATATTTAGTTCTGATAGGCTAGTGCTATTCCCCTCTGAGTCCGGGGTTAGCTGTTATCAACATCCGGGGTCTGTAGGTTGACCTACTGACCTCTGACCTGGATGATGTCATCTCTGAGCTTGTTGCTAATGCTAATGCTACGGTTGGTTTCTGTGTGTTTCTGACTTGTCAGAACAAAATGAGCAGCTGGATGAAGTTCAGCTTCCACAGGCTTCCTCTCCTCAACCTGGACTCACTAAAGCTCCGGCTAGTTGAGATAAACATGGACCCGAATGCCGAAGCAGAATGATTATTATCAGAATGAGCCGCGCGACGCTCAGAGATGACATCATCCAGGTCAGAGGTCAGTAGGTCAACCTGCAGACCCCGGATGTTGATAACAGCTAACCCCGGACTCAGAGGGGAATAGCACTAGCCTATCAGAACTAAATATTGGTGAAATGAAGGAGTTTCTCTGCAGATAATGTGTTATTTAGAGGCTGCATTCTGCTGCCCTGTAGACTCCATTATACGGATATACACGCCGCTCCACTGGGGCTAATTTCGTCAAAACGACTCCAAATGACACCAAAGTTGTCTGGGGGAGGAAATAATCTTATTTTATGCTAGAAATAAGGTCCAGGTTGTAAAAAACGGAAATGATCCTTTAACAGTGCTCAAACATTACCCGTGAGATAAGAGGTCAACTGAGTCTGAGATCATACAGCACACTGACTGTTTGCAGAAACATTTATTACAGCAGCTGTCAGTGAGACACAATGTTACAGAGTTTATACCGTGGCCTGAAATTCCCTCTGAGTCTTTATTTCCGTACGGCTTGTTTCCACCTGAGTGTCAGACTGTTGCTCTTCTGTTCCCCCCGCGGCGCTGCTGTTAGGTGTGCTGTAAATGCCGTGTATGTGCTTGTCCCTCGCTATGCTGTGGAACCTGATTTCCAATCACGTAAAGATAATAGAACGTAACTGCGGTTGCCATGGTCACATTAGAGGCTGCAAAACTGGAAAAATTAAAAACAGTTGGATGTTGGCAGAAGTTGAGGAAGTCCTAACTAAGCTGTTATCAGTCCGTCATTATTTATAAAGGATTTATGAATTGTTTAATGATTAATTAGCAGCACATGGCTTCTATCCACAAAGGAAAGGGAGAGTCGACAAAAGACAGAAAACTAAACCAAACATCAGACAGTTGACACACTTGTCTAACCTTTTGCAGATCTTGCCAAATAGTGAGCCTGCATCAGTGCATGAAAACTGTATGCATATTAATGCAATTGTTTATTTATGATTGAGTAAGTGTTAACTAAATGTATAACCTTATTATAAACCAATCCTTTTTTTGTCGTTAGGGATTATACAATACACAGACAAACTAAGGACAATACAACACAAAGCAATACAATACTAGGACAGTTTACATAAACAAGATAGACTATTTTAAACCCGTTCTAAATTCTAAGACCTATCGTAATATTAAAACGGGTTTATTTTTCATGTTTTATTGATTTTACTGGCAACAGTATGTTTGAGAAGAGAGTGATGTAAAGGACTGGATGTGTTTGTCTTCTCTTCCTCTTCTCTGATAACTGAACAAACTGTAGAAAGGCTCGACTTCCTCCTCTGAGTCATCTGCTCCTCCCACCACAGAGTTCAACCTCGACTGCTGATTCATTATCAGACTAATGACTGCTGCCATGGAGACACATTCAGATTAATCTGTAGAAATTCTAGATTCAACAGACCAGACCCCCTCGCCCCCCAATAGAGAATGTGAAGTTACGTCACATTGTGGGACGTTGGGCGCCATCTTTGGAGGATCGCGGATGTAAACACTTGTTCGTCTCCCTAAAAAAAGTTCCCCAAAGTTGCTTAACAGTAATCATGGTGGGACAGTACTGCTGCCACAGTAGTATATGCAGTAATACCAAAAACCAGATAGTTCAGGATGTCTGGATCAGTCAGTGGAGGGAGTAAATCCTGGTCTTGAATCCAGTCCCTTAACGGTAAAACGTAAGTTAGGGATCGACACCGTTAATAAGTTGTAATTTTTCTGTGTACCTTTGTTTCTCGTTAAATTTGAGTTTATCACGATACGTTCCTCCTTCGTTTCCCCTCCCCTTCTCCATTTCTTTTTTCCTCATCTCCTTTTCTTTCTCTTTTTCTTCTTGCTCGTTTTCCTCCGTTTCCCCCACTCTCTGTTTATACGTTTGCGTTCCTCCAAAGATGGCGCCGACGTCACACAACGCAAAGCGGCGTGACGTCAGCTTCACATTCTCTATACAGCAGCCTCAGATTCAAGAGATCCTCTGAAAGGTAAAATCCATAACCCAATACACCAGACGAAGCACAGTGAGTGGTTGAAGCGCATCACAGTAGACACAACAACCACTGTCCCTAGGCCTGCGTTGTCTTCCAGCCCTTTGAGGAAGTGACTGTGGAACTGAGTTCAGAAAGCGAAGGAGAAACACACAAACATACCAAACTTTACATTCTGTTAGGAAAACCAGTTTTTCTCTAATGGGCCGGGCCATGAGATAAAGAAAAAGAAAAAGAAAAAGAAAGGGGGGGAAAGTCTGTAAGCGGTTTCACACTGGCAGAGCCCCGGCACGGTTCTGGTTCCCGAACGCAACTTTGAACCGGCTGGCGCGTTCAGACTGAAAACATAATTGGTTCGGAACCTGAAAAGTCGGTTCACAGCCAAACCAAAACATAGTTGGTTTATTTCCTTGCGAACCGTGACATCATCAGTGGGCGAGTCACTTAGGACGAGCAGGAAAGCAGCAGGAAACCGTAACCATGTTATATACAGTAGCTTAGTAAAATAAAACTTAATGCAGCCTGATCGGTTCATTGTAAAACATTTATGTATTTTTGTAAATGTGGTGGTTTCTGTACATACAGACAGAGCCCCGAGGCAGCGCTGCTCTGTCCACACAGGAAGCTTCACTTTACATTCTCCCCCGGGATGGCGACGGAGGTTGGCCGGCCGAGCAGCTCTGCAGACCGGCTGCTGTCTCTGTGATGTCCCGGTCGCTGCAGAGCTTCACTTCTCTGAAAAACATCGGAGCAAACTTCTAAACAGCCTCATTTGGATAAACTGGCCGTATATTTGGGATCTAAACAGCTACTTTATCGCATGAAAAAATATTAAAAGTAAGTATTGCGGTAGTTTGCCGTTTCGGAAAGAGCCGTTGCTGTGTTTACTTCCGGCTGTGTGACGCGGAATGACGTCCTCCCACTTTGGTTCCACTAAACTGGTGGTTTGCCAGACAGCACCGAGGTTCTGAGACTCCAGAACCGAACCAGTGCGAGAACCAGAACCGTGGCGGTGTGAAACCGTTATGTGTGAGGTAATGAAGTCAAGGCTCTGCATTGTGGCAACATCAGCGCCATCAGAGCAGATCTTTTCACCGACTGACAGGAGAAACAGGTGTGTGAGCTGGTTTTCCTGAATGCCAATATGTGAAGAGGTTTGAAGGAAGTGGGAGTCCATTCATTCTGTACGTAGTTATTTTATTCTAATGATTCACTGTTGAATGTAAGAATATTATTTTTGCATTAGTGTTCAGGTTATTTAAACTTAGTTTTGTGCAGAGTTTCATGCTTTTTATTATAATTTTGCACTGTTTTTTGCATTTACTTAGAGAGAAAGAAAGAAAAATAAATGTTCTGCCTTGGACACTTCTTGATTTTTAGTCTTTTTCTCAATGATTTGGGGACGGGAGTGGTTTGAAACTCGTTTGTCTGTGGCGCACACTCTGGATGACTGACTCAAGTGACTCGAAAACCCGTTTCACTTTAGTGAGTGACTCATACAAACCTAGACATAAAATACACAAATAACAACTGCATTTACAAAATCAGTTAAAAAATAAAACATTTACACTCATGAAGCCTGGATATAATGGGCTTTATCATGGACTGAAATACATTCACATATACCAGATTTTTGAGTTTGAGCTCTGACTGCAAAAGAGCAGTATTCAGTCCCTCCAGGATTTCGCGGGCTTTTTTTGTGATTGTTGCAGCCTAAAATGCCTGATTTTGCGGCCTCATTTTGAAAAAATTGCGGTGAATGTTGCGATGTTTTAAGCGCTTTTGTTGCGATTAAATTGCGGGAGACAGCGAAAGTTGCAAAAAAAAGTTGCAGTTTTGTTCTGAATAATTCAAAATCAAAGGAAAATTGAAAATTTTGAAATGTCACAAAATAATGCGAGGTCCTGTTATACCAGCAATTTTCCACTTGTTAAGAAAGGCACAGGGAAATTACATAGAGTTGAAAGTTGTTTCACTTTTAATTAAAATGTCTGTTTAAAAATCGTGGTAAAAGAACTGTTTTAAAATGCCATTAAAACAGTCCAGTCTTTGAATAAAAGGGGGAGGGTGGCTACTCAAGTCCAGGGCCAGGGCCTTAGGATGGGGGAAGGGGCACCTGGCCGCCGGCTGCTCCGCTCCGGCCCTGCAGTGGCGCACTCATTGGATTCCCCCTCGGCGAGTGCTGCGGGGTTGACACACAGGCTCGGGCGTTCAACCAGAACAACTCACACACTCAACACGTTCAACTCAGCTTGTGTTCCTTTACTTATCACTTTGTGCACGTTGTATCAAGTTTCTTGCCGTCAGCCCAGCCACGCCGTTTCTCCGTGGACTCACTTTCAACCACCGCTCCGTCCAGACTTGCACTCTCTGCTGTGTAACTCGCGGAAAGCACCGACAATTGGTCCAATTTGCGGAAAAGTTGCGGTGATTGTACAAAATTGCAAGATCGCAAAAATTTGCGGGGATTGGCTGAATTTGCGTTAATTGTTGCGATCGCAACATCGCGAATTCCTGGAGGGACTGAGTATTAGGAGCAACTAATTCAGGGTATCCGCAGGGTCTTGAAAAGTATTAAAAGGTGATGAATCAATTTTGGGAAAATTAAGACCCTTAAAAAGTATTAAAGAGTCTTTTCACAACTTTATAAAGTCTTAAATTTTGAAGGTATTTTTTCTGAATTAGCTGTCCAAGAGTTTGAAAAAACATTGTAAAAGTGTGTGAATTTATTTGTTTTATTAAAAAACAAAGATGAAACGGTACATAAAAAAGAAGACTGTTGTTTTTGTTTTTTGAGGGTACAGCAATGTGTTTTTTGTCCCAGCCTATTTTGAATTCTGTTGTATCATGGTGGTCTATAGTCTTTATCACAAACTAAAACTGTTAAGTTTAAAGTGTCACTGATGTAAATGGTTACAGCTTGAAGTGGCCGTGAGATGTTGAAAAATATTTAAAAGGTCTTGAAAAAGTCTTAAAAAGGTATTAGAATTAACTTCCAGATTCCTGTATGAACCCTGTAATTGCAAACCACGACATTCAGGGACAGAGACGGGAATAGGAATGGCTCGGGGATATAATAAAAAGCTACATGTTGTGATAAGGTTCTTATCTCCGCTCGCATCCTTTTGTTTGGTCCGGGGGCAGGATTAAACCTGCCATGTTGCCCCAGGGCAAAAAAAATGAGCCATGGGCCCCTGTTGCACCCCCGCCCCTCCCACTCCTTTGCTGTTGTCTTCACAGCTCAGCTATGCCGTCCTATCCACCACTTTATTTTCCCATGATCCATTGCGTCACACCACAACGGAAGTGGGTTTTAATAGCATTCTAGCGAGCGGCTAACTGGTAGCGTTAGCGGCTAACTGGTAGCGTTGGGGGCTCTGGGCTGCCAAAACCACTTTGATAAAATCTGATGTTTGTTAAGTCTATAAAACGAATTATTGAACAAACATTACTATTTCTGTGTGCACGTTTTTGTAATTAGTCATGGTTGTAGGTGTTAGCTTAGCTGCTGCTGACAGCTAACAGCAGCAGCTCAGCTAACAGCAGGACGTCAGCTGTTAAAACCCTCCCGTTGTGGGACACGACATGAAACTACTCCAGTTAGCTCAGTCATGTTGGAACTAGGATATCCGCTGGAAAAAATGTATTTTTCATGGGCCGTTTATTGAGTTATTATTGTTTATTGACACTGCTAACGGCTAACGGCTAACAGCTAACGGTTAGCCCAGCTAATCTAAAATGTTTGTTCAACAATTCGTTTTATAGACTTCATAAACATCAGAGTAGTCACAACGGTGACCTCCTCCGTATTGTTCTCATTAAAATTAGGTGATGATTATAAATAAAGTCTCCGTTAGGAGGAGAAGCTCAGTTAGGATGAAGTCATTTGGTAGAACACAGTTATGAATATGAAACATGCAGGTACAACAATCTAAAGCGACTTTGGAGTGTAATTCTAGTCACTGGCCTGATCAGACTGAACATATCACAGTAACTGACAGGTCCAACAGGTGCAGACATGTTTGTTTGTTCATGAACTGAAATTCAGCTAAACTTATGGGAGCAAAAAATAAATAAAAAGGTGATTTCCATGGCTGCAACTCTGAACAACTGTACTTCCCATAATTGTGCAATTGAGCTTTGTGATAATATGAGTAATAATAAAACGTCTGAATAAACTGTTGGGAAGTGTGAATAACTTCTTGTTCTTCTTTCGAGGAAATCCTACTTCCCATGCATGAAAAACCACCAAACTTTGCACAAAGGTCCAGATATGTCAATTTCCCTCATCATGGGAGGTGGGGGTGGTTGAAAAACGTTGATAATACGTGCTACAGTTTTGCAACTTTCATCAAAATGTAGCCCCAAAACTTTAGAAACTTTTGTACGATTAAATTCAGTGCAAATTATGAAGTCCATCATTATTAATTAATTAAGACCTATCTATCTCCGACAACAATTTTTTCTCAATTGATACTAAATTTGCTACACTGCATCTTCAGACCGTCCTCCACAAAAATACCACACAGCTTTTTGATATTTGAAAAATTGAGCCTATGTTTTCAATGTTTGGCGAATATCAGGATTTTATCTAAATTTTTGAGAACATTTTGAATTCTGCTCTCATGGGAACAACTGCAGTCAATGTAAGCGTGGCATTTTTAAACATCACATTTTTCACTTATGGAGCAAAACACGTATCATTAAAAACAAGTCACCAACATTTATGCTGTCAAGATTCAATATATGTTTTCAGATTTTTGTCTTGATAACAGAATATTTGACATTTTCCCACACGGAGTCACTTTGATTTTCACGATTGCAAGCTCTCATCTGTGAGACGCGACTTTTTCTGTAGTTCATGGAGGAAGAAAACGCATATGACGCATATTTTGATCTACAAAATATTGAAACAAGTTTTATTTTAATGTCACATGAGCACCTCAATCTCCAAAGAAATAACTATTACAATGAACAAAAAAGTGAATGGCCATTATCAGAACATTATTAGAACAAAACCATCTCAAACAATGTCAACTTTGCATTAAAAGTGACATAACTTACCGAATGACACTTTACCACTGCAGTGAAGCAGCTTTAATTCTTTTTAAATTGTGGGTGATAAACAGGAAATGCTGTGGTTATAGGCAGAGAATGAAACCGTCTGGAGTCTCAGGGGAATTTGGATTATTCATCAGTGCCACAACATGTAAAAATCTGTGTGAGGCTATTACAGAGATACGCTCTGTGTGTCATTTAAAGTTTCAGTGGGCGTTTCCATCAAAGGCTTCATGAAGGACAGATTCACACCTGCTATCTGATTCAAAACAACATGAGGATGATGCATTTTGGCAATTTTTACAATTGGTCCAATTTATGTTCACAAAGGCCAATCTCAAATGGTCCAAACAATTGTAAACAAACGTCATGTTGTTGGAAGCCATCTTAAATAGGAGTGGCCGTGTGACACAAACCAATCACTTTCCCACACGTCTGGATGTGAGGAATTCAAATATTAAATATCAACATACAAACAATAGAAACAGCATCAATATACAAAGGTAAAGAACAATGAATACTAAGCTGCCGTGACTGGATACATTAGGTCCTAATAGAAGGTAATAGCTAATAATCACAGTCAGAAACAATAAATACGACAGATACAATAGAAACATAGAAGACAGAGGGACTTGCAATAAAAAGTGTGCAAGGATTCGATAGAAATCTGAAACAGTCTGAACAAATCATGCAGAGTCGACCTGCATATGTGTTATTGCAAGTCCCTCTGTCTTCTATTTTTCTATTGTATCTGTCATATTTATTGTAAAAATTGTAAAAGGTCTAGCACCGAAACGTTGCAATACAATAAATTCTGCAAGTTGGCCATGTGTGTGCGGGAACTCTTCTTTTTCTAATTTGGACTTAATCGTTACCCTCCGACGCACCTGCCTAGGAAATAGATGTGCAAAGATCTTTGTTTTTTCATCATTTCAATGTAAAAAAAATAAATAAATGACAGTTAAAAACTTTAAGGTTTAAAAGACTTTGCTGTTGAAAGCAGCACGTTGTGAAGGAATGCATCACTTGAGATCAAATGACGACTTAAAAGTTGTTCAACAGGCTTCTCTCTGCCCCTAAACCCAACGGCAGACACGGGGACAGGAGCAGCAGAGAAAGGAACATGTTTAAAGGATTAAGCTCATTTATTTCGTAAGGGACTACTTTAGAAGTGGATTAATTGGTGGTAATTAGTGAGTATTTGGGGCAGCGGCACAGAGTTTGGGAGGCTGACTCACAAAACAACAACAGTGTGTCTGTTCATTCATGGTAATATCAGATGTAGACGCACAACGTGGCTGTGCTGCGGTTTTTACCAACCCACAATCAACCTGGAATGACTGGAATCCATCCAGGAAGTGAACATGAAAAGTGTCTATCAACTCACAACTCCTGAAGCTTAAAGGGATAGTTCACCCAAAATTCAAATTTCACTCATTATATACTCACCCTCATGTCGACTAAGAGCTGTGAGAAGTTTCAGAGTCCTCCGTCCCTTCTCTGAGTTACGGGGGGGGGGGGTCCGTGCAGCAGTATTTGTCCATATAATGGTTGTCAATGGATACCAACTTTCTTCGTAACAAAAAGACACACCAAAAAACATCCAAACACCTCCATACTGCTCGTCTGTAATGTCCGTCTTGTATTGAAGCCCCGACATGAGAAATTGTTCTGAAAAAAATTAAAGGGACAACAAGGAGTTTCTATTTGGTTATAAAAAAGTCTCACGTTAATGTGGATGAATCTCCGTTACCACTTGTTAATGGTCCATTGTAGATAAATCTATGGTTTTGTCTCTATGGTTATTTTGTTATTATTAGTGGTGGTGGAAATGCTGGGCGAGCCGACCAGCGTTTCTTTACTTTCGGTTTCGTGGCGAGTCATGAGAATAACGCCGCCGTATGAATCTCCGTTTATGGTGGGAACTACGACGGTATGTGATCGTCTTCCAACCTCTGACTTTAATTCTTGATGAATGAAAACATGAGTCTGTCTTGCACCGGTCAAAGAATTTCAATACAAGAGGGACATTACAGACGAGCAGTATGGAGGTATTTGGATGTTTTTTGGTGTGTCTTTTTGGACCAAGAAAGTTGGTATACATTGACAACCATTATATGGACAAATACTGCTAATAAATTTGAATTTTGGGTGAACTATCCCTTTAAGCTTAACTAGCAGCTCTGTTTCCCACAGACTGAAGCCTGTCATCTCCGTCTGATAGGATTGTGTCGACTACATGTGTTTGTGTCACATGGTACCACACGTGAAAACACGCAGCAGAGTGTGGTGGCGTGTTTCCACCGTGTGTAGTAATACAGTACTATGTCACAGAAGTGTAGTAACGTGAGTATTCACAAACAGCAACAAAACATGGACACCACAAAAAAAACAAAACAAAACAGTGCAATACAATAGAATACAATACAGGGGGCTCACATGGTTGTATTATATGGGCTTCGGAAATGTTCTAAAACCATGTTTCATGTGTGCCAGATAAGATAAGATAAGATAAGAAGAAAAAAAAGGAAAAATACTTTTTTTTTTGATGATATAAAAACATATTCCACACATTTCAAATGTGTTATCAACATGTTTTTCCCATGTTAAATTTGACACATTCAAAAATCACATGTACGTGTGATTCAAATGTAGAAAAGAATCTGCAGATTACTTGTTGCCTGCAGCAGATAAATGTCTGAGTAATATTTTAGGAATAACGAGTCCGGCTCTTTAAGGAGTTTACTGAGCCTTTTAAAGGGACAACCAGGAGTTTCTATCTGGTTATAAAAAAGTCTGATATTAATGTGGATGAATCTCCGTTACCACTTGTTAATGGTCCATTCTAGATAAATCTATGGTTTTGTCTCTATGGTTATTTTGTTATTATTAGTGGTGGTGGAAATGCTGGGCGAGCCGACCAGCGTTTCTTTACTTTCGGTTTCGTGGCGAGTCATGAGAATAACGCCGCCGTATGAATCTCCGTTTATGGTGGGAACTACGACGGTATGTGATCGTCTTCCAACCTCTGACTTTAATTCTTGATGAATGAAAACATTCTTGGCAAGACGTCCGTCTTTCACCGGTCCAAGAATTACACCGTGAGCGCGGAGGCTCATAAATGTAGTATGAAAACGCTTCACTTTCCAAAACTCCTTGTTGTCCCTTTAAATAGTGGAACCATGTGTTTAAAGATTGAAGTTGTTAGAATGAAGAGAGGAGCTCTGAAGGAGTTAAGTCTCAGTCTAACACGCTGCTGTTTCTGTGATTTTCCTGTGTTTTGTAGAATAGAAAACCAAATAAAAAACACAGCACACTGCAAAAACTCAAAATCTTACCAAGAATATTTGTCTTATTTCTTGTCAAAATGTCTCATTTCTAGTCAAAACTAATCTCTTTTCACTTAAAATAAGACTCATCACCTAAAAATTAACTTGTTTTTAGATCATTTTCACTTGTTTCAAACTAATTTCCACTTGAAATAAGTAGAAAAATCTGCCAGTGAAAGCAAGTTTTTTGTTCTTGTAATAAGAAAGAAAAACTCCACTATCAGATTTTTCTACTTATTTCAAGTGAAAATCTGCTTGAAAGAAGTAAAAAGTGTCTAAAAACAAGCTGCTTTTTAATGTGATGAGTCTTATTTTAAGTAGAATGAGATTAGTTTTGACATTTTGACTAGAAATAAGACAAATATTCTTGGTAAGATTTAGAGTTTTTGCAGTGCAGCAGCAGCAGCTTTGCCTTTAATTCACAAGGAACCTGTTTTATCCTCTACACTCTACAATCCTCCAATCACAGCTGCAGCCTTCTGCCACTGTGTCAGTATGTCATCATCTTCTTGACAAGCATGGGGTGTGTGTGTGTGTAGTGGATTTGTGCCAACTCAACCCCAGAGGCTTGGCCAACAACTACTAGTTTATGTTCCTCACACACACACACACACACTGCACCGCTCCCTGACAGCGAGGTGAGCAACACAACCTGAGAGAAATCCTATTGCACTTATTTCTTACAGTGTATGAAACAAGTGTTAATCATACAGCTGAACGTTAATATGTAGGTATATAATAAACTGTGTATAGTAACTGATTATTGCTGTGTCATGGTGACATGCAGGAGCTTGGACACCTCAGCTGTTTTTTTTTTTTGTTTTTTGTTTTTTCAGAGTGGAGGCAGAGCTCAAGATAATAAAAGGGCTTGACTGGAGCAGATGGAGGGAGGGACTAAAGAGAAGCAGCAACACGTAGCTACCAGAGGGAAAGAGGTAGAGGAACAGGAGAGCAACAAAAAAAAGAAAGAAGAGAGAAAGAAAGAAAGTTTGGTGTAGTCAGAAGAGAAGAGAGAGGGAGTGAGTGAGGACTTTCCTCTGCTGCTGCTGCTGCTTGTGTAACTTCCTACATCAGAGCTCTGTGAGTGCATGTGTGTTAGTTAGGCAGCGTGTTAAAAGATGACCAAACGGTCCACAACAAAGGCTCACACGGATGGAAATGGAAATGGAAATGGAAATGGAAATGGAAATGGAAATGGACATGGACACACGTTTTCCCAGAATGGAACTCAGTCGGGTCCCGGTGCCGGTGGGAAGCTGCAGGAGGATCAGGACGAGCCCAAGGTGGGACTGGGGAAGAAGGTGACTCTGCTGCGAGGGATCGCCATCATCATCGGCACCATCATCGGAGCCGGGATCTTCATCTCCCCCAAGGGCATCCTGAAGCACTCGGGAAGCGTCGGAATGTCTCTGATCGTCTGGATCTCCTGCGGCGTCCTGTCGCTCTTCGGTGAGTTAAAGTTCAGATTAGAGATTAGATTAGATTAGATTAGATTAGATTAGATTAGATTAGATTAGATTAGATTAGATTGCCTTTATTGTCATTGAAAAAAGAATTCAACGAAATTCACGTTGCTTCCCCGCTGTGATACCACACAACACACACAAGACAGAATAAATACAAAACATAAAACCTATAAAAACATCTTGAAATATCAGTATAAAAGCATAATATGGGAACATTAGTCCACAAAAAAAGATATTGCATATTGCCCGCTGGGGACTGTTGCACAACCCATTGTTGCCTATCTGTTCTTTAGGCTGCTGTTCAGTTCTTTAATGGCACAAGGATAAAAACTGTTCTGGAGTCTCGATGTGCGACTCTTCAGGCGTCTGTAGCGCTTTCCAGACGGCAAAAGTGTGAAGTGGTGGTTTCCTGGATGTGATGAGTCTTTTATTATGTTATTTGGACTGTGCCGTGCTGTGCGTCGGTTGGATGGATGGAGATGTTGTTCTTTTTTTTTAACTCCTGAGAGAAGGAGAGACATAACAGGCTGGAGGGAGAAATGACTAAATGCATTTAGTGTCTCTAGGTCAGTAGCTTTGTGTAGGTAACCAGGGATAAACAGAACAGACAGAATAGGGAAATAAAGACTTGTGTATGGCAACAGGTTTATCCTGCAAGGCAAGGCATCTTTATTTATATAGCGTATTTCATACCAAGGCAACTCAATGTGCTTTACATAAAGACAAAACATTAAAAAAAGAAGCATAAAGCAAACAAAACACTAAAAACAGAGTTAAAAGCAAGAGCAAATAAACGTCCCTGCAGCTATTTCATAGCTGTGGGGACCAAGGTCATAATAGTTTTGGATTTTTAATTACAGTTTAGTTTTATTTAGTTTTGACTTCTTTTTCTCTAATTCAGTTAGTTTTAATTAGTTTTTAGAGCGGGTTTGCTAGTTTTAGTTAGTTTTAATTTTTTTCTAAACGCTTAGTTTTAGTTTAACTTTTATTAGTTTTAGTATTAGACATTAGTATTACACAACGTTACCAGACAGAGTTGTTTTAGAGGGAAATACTGTACAGAGACTGTTGATGAAAAACTGTCCCTGAAGGCAACGCGCATCAGTGGTTTTGTATGAATTTCCCTCTAAAACAACTCTGTGTGGTAACGTTGTGTTATTATCTCATAGCGTGGTGAATGTGCAGCTCACAACTTGTCCACCAGAGCGTTGTGGAGTTGTTGGATTGTGTATTTGATGAGTTTGATGATGAGGGAAACCAAGAAATCCCATAATGAGCCTCCTCTGTAGCGTAGCTCTGAGCAGCTCACGGCTCTGCTCCACCGTTCTAAAAACAGCTTGCACCGACAATTAAAGGTAACGAACCTACTGCTATGACTATAGGGATAATGGCAATGGGCCAGTTTGCCAAAATGTTGAACTATCCCTTTAATAAAACCACAGGTGGGGGTCAGGATGTGAAACACACACACACACACACACACACACACACTACATATTGTGATTCTTAGCAGTCAGGGCAGATATCCCAGAATGCCGAGCTGTGTATTGCTGCCTATATTGCAGTAAACCTAAATCCTTCAGGTTGGACTCTAATGAAAGACACAAGCACATTATCCGTGAATACTCTTCCTAAACTCCTTTCCTGCTTCCCATAATTCCTGTTCCCTAACATTGAAATTAAAACCAGTCTGCCTAAATCTTCCTGTCTTAAAGGGATAGTTCACCCAAAATTGAAGTTTCAGAGTCCTCCGTGGCTTCTCTGAGTTACAGGGGGTCTCGGCGTAGCAGTGCATGTCCATATGACGGTTGCTAATGGATACCAACTGTCTTCGTAACAAAAAGACACACCAAAAAACATCCAGATACCTCCATGCTGCTCGTATGTAATGTCCCTCTGGTATTGAAGCCCCTGTAGTGTATTATCCACCTGAGCTTTTTTGCTTTAATATCTTGAATTATCTTATGTTTTTCATGGTGTTTTCTTAGTCTAAAAGTTAAGGGATAGGCTAGAGATCATTCACCATTTGGATAGGAACTTCATTTGTGATAGGTAACAGTTTATAGTTAAATGGAATAAATATAAATAAATTCAGATGTTACAAGAGAAAAGGCACACACATTTACAGCAAGATGTTTAGATTAGGTGTCTAGTAGTAGTGTGGAAATGTGTTTCTTGTCATCTACCCATCTCTGTGGGTCATAGTTTTTGGGGATACTTGACACTGTATCTATGTTTAAGTTAGCTTGGTCAAGAGGTTAAATGTCAGAAGGTAGCCTATAGGTTAGATTCTGTTTTTAGATCCTGTCTTTGTCTGACCATCTTGGACAGACATTTCCTTATATTGGAAAAAGGTGGAGTTTTAGAAAACGTATAAGGTTTTGGGTTTAGGCCAAGAGAGAGAGATCTCATATTGTCACCAGAGATGCTCTAGGATTCGACATTTTTGACGCTGTTCTTTTTCTTGTAATAAAACTCTTTTTGAATGCAAGTGAAGACGTGTCAGCGGTGATCCCTTCTTTTCATCAACACATCAATATACCACACCCCAAAATGCGAAATTGTCCCGCAAAAAATTAAATAAGTCTATATTTCAAGCTTGTTTTGTAGCGGAAGCTTCTCAAAGCTCCTCTTCCCGGTTCGTCCAAATTTGGACGAGCTGGGAAGAGGAGTTTCCGCTACAACACAAGCTTGAAAAATATTTTTTCGGGGCAATTTCTCATGTCGGGGCTTCAATACAAGACGGACATTACATAGGAGCAGCATGGAGGTATTTGGATGTTTTTTGGTGTGTCTTTTTGTTACGAAGACAGTTGGTATCCATTTGCAACCGTTATATGGACATGCACTGCTACGCCGAGACCCCCTGTAACTCAGAGAAGCCACGGAGGACTCTGAAACTTCTCACAGCCCTTAGTCCACATGAGGGTGGGTAGATAATCAGTGACATTTCAATTTTGGGTGAACTATCCCTTTAAGTTCTTTGTTTAGAAGCTGAAAGGCCACAGTAATATGCTTCTTGTCTTCCAGCCAGAGCTAACGTGTCCCCTCCGTCTCTGCAGGAGCGCTGTCCTACGCGGAGCTGGGGACTTGCATTAAGAAGTCTGGTGGACACTACACCTACATCATGGAAGCCTTCGGACCTCAGATGGCTTTCATACGGCTGTGGGCCGATCTCATCGCTATAAGGTAAAGACTTGTTCACGCTGCTCATCACTGCTGTTTTGTATTTGTATTAGGGGTGTAACGTTATATGTATGTATTCGTCCCGTGCTGTCACGGTTCGGTGCACACAGTCACACGACAAATACGTCTGAGTGAATATTTAAAAAAAAAAAAGTTGCGTCTTCACTCCAATTTAGGTGGCGGTAATGAGCGTCAAAGCTGCCTGCAACGTCCATCGGCGCTATTTCACGGATGCACGCTGCGTCGCTAAACGCATCAAACACGTTAACGCATGTTCACCCCGATACGTCAATCACTGGTGAAGGAAGAAGACAAGTTGTGTGCAACAACTCATCCCGCTGCTTTAAGCCTCTTGACGTGAACAGACAGGTGAGGAGAAAAGGAGACCACACACTATGTAACACACAAACATCACATGTGTGAGTGACATTAAACTGTCACCGGAGCTTTTAACTAGTGAGCGCTCTCCTTTTTTCCTCACCTGTGTGTTTCTTGGTGGTCCAGCTGCTGCCACCGGGACCGGGATGGTCAGCCGGCCGACCGCCACAGCAGCCCGGTTGCCTAGCAACTCCACAGGTGGAGCTTCACTGCTCCACGAACGGCGGAGCAAACTTCCAAACAGGCGTCATTTGGATAAAAATAACCACATATTGGGGAGGGTAGCCGACTTAATATTAATAATTTCACGTTATAACGTGAGGGGCGGCAGTGGCTCAGGTGGTAGAGCGGGTCGTCCAATGATCAGAGGGTTGGCGGTTCGAATCCCGCTCTGTCCCGGTTGCTGCTGTAGTGTCCTTGGGCAAGACACCTTACCCACCTTGCTCCTGATGGGTCGTGGTTAGCACCTTGCATGGCAGCTTCCGCCGTCAGTGTGTGAATGTGTGTGTGAATGGGTGAATGCAATGTATGATATACTGTAAAGCGCTTTGGGTATCGTTTCCGATGGAAAAGCGCTAGGCTATATAAAATACAGACCATTTACCATAACGTGAAAACATCTTATCACGAAATAACGTAATACTTTCACATTATAATGTGATACTTTCATATCTTGAAATAACGTGATACTTTCACGTAATAATTACCTGATACTGAGCTGTTTTTTTTCTCTCTCGGTGTAACAGCTCTGTGCTTCCGTAGACATGGAGCCCAGGTCAGCTGCAGGCTTTACATGCTGACTCGTCTCATTGCTTTTTGTTAGAGACTGGCTGTAGTCTCCAGTCTGTCTCAGACATATAGTGTTATTCAGATGACTTCATATTATAACCTGTTGTGTTGTAAACACAGCCAGAGCTGGAGGTCTTATCACAGCAGGAAGCCTCTTCACCACCAGAGAAGACTCAGCTCCTTAAAGCTTTCAGCTCCCACACAATGAGTTACTGTAAACAGGGGAGGTGAATCAGTCCAAATGGAGAGTAAAACTTGGATGAAGATCAAACCCCGTCTTTCTTTATTTGAAACCTCAGATCAGACCAAGAACCTTCTGCCTCATCTGTATTATAATGTAACAGTGCTGCGAGGACACTAACAGGTTCTAACAGTGGAGGAGTTGGTTCTGATGACACAGTCGTGGAAATTTTGGACTACCAGACAACCAGACAGAGAATTTCCAAGTAAAAGGAAATTATTTCCACAGAAAAAAAGCTTCAACGAAACGTAGTCGATTCACAAGAAGTTTCAACATGACTCGGCTGTGTTGCATGTTCACTTCCTTAAACAGATAGGAAGTGGATTATTGGCAAAATATCAACTTGAATGTCAACTGGGAACTATTCTCAACACACATTAAATTTTTTTTTTTTTTTAGTTTTTAGGGTTATTTCTTATTTTTGTCCTCTATTTTTCTTCTATTATTATATATTTCCACTGAAATCCGTTGTAACTAATGTCCATACACACACACACACACACACTAGGCCTGTAAGCAAAATGTGTGATGACTTGAGCAGATATTCGAGTGTCCATATTAACCATAACAGTTCCTGTGTCTTTCTGCTCACATACTTAATTGAATAACAGGAAAAAATGTCTTTAGCACACTTTTTTGAACAAATTGCACATGAATAACCTGTTTATGTTTATTAAAGACTCCCATTAGCTGCTGGACTTTCCAGCAGCTACTCTCCCTGGGGTCTTGATCACTGAAATTATAATACATATTTTCATTTGTTAATTAAACAGAAGGCACCTCTCTTGTCGTTGGTGTGGCTCAGTGCAGTGAAGTGAGCATGGCACCTGTTGATAAAACTGGCTCATTGCATTGAAGGCAAGCTTTTGCATTGGGTTTATTGTTGCACGTTGATATGGTGATGACGATGGCAGATCGGTCAGCTGTGTATCCAACATGTGTGGATCAGAGCCTGTACTGGAGGGTTTCAGAGTTCTGTGCTCCAAAGTTTGATGCTCCACATAAAGAATGAATTGCTTTTATATAAAACAGTGTAGCCTACATGTAATGCGATTCATTTGTGACCCGTTCTATCAAAATGAGTCGGACGTCGCAACCTTCTACGTATTTTTAGATAATCAGCTGATAACGTGGAAAACGTTTTACCCTAATTTCAAAGCAATGACATTCAAAAACAATCTCCCAAAGTTTCACAGTCCAGATAATTGAGAAAAGGCACGTACATGTAAATGATGATTAAAGTTGACTTGCAACTTAAACCCTCTGAAAATGAGCGTTGCATCGGTGCAAAACATAGGCGGCGCTATCAATAGGCTAAGGGAAGCTTAGCTTCCCCTAGATTGTCACAGAAAATAAAATAAAATCATCACAAATAATAAAATGAAAAAATAAAATAATGTTTTTTTTTTCGTTGTTGTTTTTAAATTATATTTTAGAAAGAGGTGGGAAATACATTAAAACACACATTTTTAAAGTATTATCTATGTCGATGGTTTATTTATTTTTTATTTCAGTGGTATATGACTGGTTACCTGCGTCATTACGTAGCCTACACACGGCGTAGCTACAACGCGCAGCGTAGAAGCTTACCCCTTTGCCTCGCTATGCTACTGTAGTCACTGACAGTCCAGCGAAATTAAAAGAAAAAAGCCCGGTAAAACGGACATTAGAAGGTTTTTGAATATCAAAATTGACGAGTCCGAGAGTCCCATGAAGCAGCAGCAATGAAGCCGACCACGATGCTTCCACGACCGGCTGCCGCCTTCTCTCCTGCCACTGGCCTCCATGATGACACCGGCTGCCTCCCCCCCCCGGATACCGGCCACTGCCCGCGAGTCACCGGTCTACCTCCGGACAGCCGCGCCCCCCCGAACACCTGCGCACACCCTCCTCCAGTCACTGGCCTAAGTTAGGTCCAGACAGCAGCCCCGACCGCCCGGACACCTGCTGCCTCCCTCCTCCAGTCACCGGCCTACCCCTGGACACCTGTGTGAGCGCACATTCTCACAGCAGTTGCGCAACTGGATGAGGACAATGGCACAGCAGATACTGTCAACTCTGTTGCTTCTGTACATCGAGAGCGACAACTAAGAGGATTTAAACCTGAAGAAATAGTTGAAAAATATGACACAAACGCCCCGTGGCGTGCTGCTTAGGGTAAGAACATTGATTAGGTTAATTATGGGCCACTACAAAAGCAAAAAAAAAAACAAGTAGAGAATGAAAGGAATCATTCTGCTGCATCTCAGTTTGATGAACATCAAAACTATATACATCTTATATATCTGCCTGGGTAAAGACTTTTTTTTCTTTTTCTTTTTTTTTTTTGTCCCGTAGCTTCCCCATTCCTTCTGCCCTAGCGCCGCCTATGGTGCAAAACATGAAATATCTTCTGAACCGTTCATGATAGAGATGAGCTGTAAACTGCATCTGAATCGTGGGATTCTCCGCTTTCCGACGGTCATTGAATGTTGCCTCTATGACGAGAAGGGACGGGTACAGAAACAGATGCTTAACCGAGTAGCATCGACGCTAACAGAGTGTAGCATCGATGCTTAACCGAACATACACGCTTGCACATGTTTTACAAAACGTCAACAAAACATGACAACTTCTGAACCGTTTATGATAGAGACGAGCTGTAAAAAGCATCTGAATTGTGAGATTCTCTGCTTTCCGAGGGTCATTGAATGCTGTCTCTATGACAACAAGGGACCGTATAGGGTGCGTGTAATCACGTGGTACAGGAACAGATGCCAGAGTCACTGGCAAAAACTTTAACTGCTATTTTCTCAGGTTTTAGAACAGAATAAGAGAGTAGGAGATCGTAATTCAAATGGCCACATCTAGAAAACCATCAAATGTATGACTCTGACTAGGGTATCATTTTAAAGCTTATTTTCTAATCTTTCCATTGATACCAAAATCTCAACTTTAAAATTTGGGTCACTGTGACTCATTTTGATGGATCAGGTCACATTTGTTCCCTGGTCTGTCGCTGATAGCACACCGGGCAAATGCAGGAACTTTCTGTCCGTGACCTTGGATCCCGGGATTGAGCATTTAGTTCAGAGAAAACGCTCCGTGTGCAGCTGCGTGTGTGTGTGTGTGTGTGTACACAGCCGGGGCGAAGCAGTATCAACAGTCTAGTGGCTATATCCTGAGCCGGCCCTCGGGCTACACAGCCCAAATGGAAACCATGGGAAATGAACAGAGGCAGAGACACAGAATGAAAACAAAGAACCAAAGAGACAAAGAGAGATTTCAGCCGAGCGGCTGCCGTGGGAAATGAAGAGACAGATACTGATGATGAGCTATAAGATAGAAGCTGGTGGGACCAGTCAACCTCATCTGATTCTTAGTGAAGTGCTGCGGCCTCAAAAAGAATCACAGACACATGCAGGCCCATAACATATTAAATACACACACAGACTTAAGCATGTTCATATGTTTGGTGAACTTTGACAGCAGCAAAGCTAAAGTAGCTAACAGATCCCGGTCACACCCGGCCAGAGCTGAGCTACACTTATTTTAATATTGTATCATGACACACACTAACTGTAAAGCACATTGGTCTTGATGTCTTTTTTCTAGGGGTCTTGAGGGAAAGGGGGACTTAAATATGTTAGTTATAATTCCATCCTTGTAGAACACATTTTTTTTTATACATTAAAGAGATAGTTCACTCAAAATTGAAATTTCACTCATTATCTCCTCCCCCTCATGTGGACTAAGGGCTGGGAGAAGTTTCAGAGTCCTCTGTGGCTTCTCTGAGTTACAGGGGGTCTCGGCGTAGCAGTGCATGTCCATATGACGGTTGCAAATGGATACCAACTACTGTTATTCTGTCTCATTCTGTTTTGAACTGTCTACATTGTGCTTTGCACAGCCAAGCATCCAGTCTCCTTGTCTTCATTTGGACCTGGCTCTTTGGACTTTCTGGACTCTCTCCTGGACTCAATAATCTTTTTCGATTCAGTGTGTGTGCTGACATGCATAACTTTAACTTGTACGTGTTTATATCTTTGTGATCTGGCAGTTTGTTTTGTTCTGTTTTGTCCTTTTCTTTTTGTTTTATTGTATATTGTCTCTGTTGTTCTATATGTGGTTTAAACTTTAAAACTTTATAAATAAAGTTCTCAAATGGATACCAACTGTCTTCGTAACAAAAAGACACACCAAAAAACATCCAAATACCTCCATGCTGCTTGTATGTAATGTCCCTCTTGTATTGAAGCCCCAAAATGCAAAATTGTCCCGAAAAAAATTAAATAAGTCTATATTTCAAGCTTGTTTGTAGTGGAAGCTCCTCTTCTGGTTTGTCCAGATTGGACGAACCGGGAAGAGGAGCTTCGAGAAGCTTCCGCTACAAAACAAGCTTGAAATATAGACCGTCGTCCTCCCGGGGGAGAAAACGAGCCAAGTAACGTATCCGCATGCTTTTAGAGGTTTACTGCTGGCTGGTTAAATTCTTTTTAGGAGATTAATGTTGGTCTCATTGATGAAATTTAACAACTGTGGCAGTGGCATTAGTTTGTTTGAATGAAAAGTGAGCAGGGCTGCTTCTGGGCTACGGACTGAAATCACCACAGTTACGTAAATAAATAAATGTTTTACAATGAACCGATCAGTCTAATACATTTTGGTCGCAGCGCCACGGGAGGAATGTTTGGAACTATTGAGGGCTCCATAACCCGGAAGTCGGCCTGACATTTTTTACAACGGAGTCCTATGGGAGTGTCACCACTCTGTTATAGGACGAATCGCCTTGTTGTTTACAACTACTTCCGGGTAGAAAACCAGCATTCGAATAATAGTGATGGACGAGAGTTTCTCTATATATATCTACTTTTTCGGTAACGGTTAGCTACCTGTTTAACTCTAACAACTCAGTGACTCAATAAACGCTCCATGAAAAAATATTTTCTCCAGCGGATATCTGAGTTCCAACATGACTGAGCTAACTGGAGTAGTTTCATGTCGTGTCCCACAACGGGAGGGTTTTAACAGCTGACGTCCTGGTGTTAGCTTAGCTACCGTTAGCTTAGCTACCGTTAGCTTAGCTACCGTTAGCTTAGCTACTGTTAGCTGTCCCTGTCAGCTGAGCCACTGATGCTTTCTAGACACTGTGATTCCCCCAAACTGAATAAATACAACACATAGCAACACAAAACACACACACAGAAATAGTAATGTTTCTTCAATCATTTCAGATTTGTCTAAACGGTGATAGGGCCTGAAAAATATGATATATAGCTAAACTCTCGTTCGTTACTATTGATCTCATTCACATTACGTGCTGGTTTTCTACCCTAGAATGTAAACAACAAGGAGATTCGGTCTATATCTATCGCTCTGCTTTTCATGTTCTGATTCCTGTGGGAATCAACTACAGCAGCAACTAGTTATTTCTGGTTGTGAGGCCTTTTGTGCTTTGTTACAGTTGTTAGATTTTGATGATAATAACAAACCCTTTTGGTGGAGTTTCTCTCTCTCTCTGTCTCTCTCTCTGTGTGTGTGTGTGTGTGTGTGTGTGTGTGTGTGTGTGTGTGTGTGTGTGTGTGTGTGTGTGGTAACTTAGGGAAAATAGAAGAAAAAAAAAAGCTCCACTTGAGCAACTGTTATAAGGTTCTGAGGAAACAGAGGAGTTGAGATGGAACCGCACCCTTTGGAGCAACACGACCAGTTTGGTAATCACTATTGTCGCAACACATGCCAAAGCTTTGCTATATGATGATCTGCATCCTGTTTTCATCAAGTTATAAGAAACTAGACTCAGATGTCCAGTCTTTGGGGTTGGGGTTCGACCTTTCCTTTGACGTTGGTCAAATTTGGTTGTGTTTCTGCTGCTGAATGTTGTCTTGTTCCCGTTGTCTCTGAGTCTGACTCCAGCACCCATAGATTTTACATCCTAGAACAGATGTGATTGCCTAGATCAGTGGTTCTCAACTGGTGGGTCGGGACCCTAAAGTGGGTCTAGACCCGTTCTGGATGGGTCGCGGACAGCTGGTCAAAAAAGTAAATAATATTTAATGCACATCTGATGTTGGACATGTCTTTTATTTTGAAAAATAACTTATATTGAAAGGCACGAGACAAGTGAACACATGCAGTTGTAATGCTCCTCCTCACTTTCTGATTATTTGCTCCATTTGCTCTGAATGCAAAGATATCAGTTTCTTATTAATGTGGCCTGATGCAGTGAATCTGGTTTTGTTTTGTGGGTCTTTATTTTGTGCAGTTTGATATTTATTCACTTTAGTGAACATGCTCTGAATGCAGAGATGCATTAGAAGTCAAATATATCGTTTTGTTGGTCTCCATTTTGTGCAGTTTGATATTATTTTATTCACTTCCGTACATGCAGTTGTCATGGTAACTCCTCAGTTTCATTCATGTGCTCTGAAATGCACTTTGCTCAATAAAGAGCTAAATGAGTTTTTAAAGGCTTAAAAAAAAAAATTCTTGGTTTGAATTCTATTAAAGTGGGTCGCGACTTAATGACCATGAGAAAATGTGGAGCCCAGAGTGAGACTAGTTGAGAACCCCTGGCGTAGATCTTATGGGTTGTGAGAATGTTTGCTTCATACAAACAACTATATGTCCTGTTTGACTTGTGAACTGGTCTCGATGGGTTTTAGGTTTTCACAGCACTTGAGTCTAACTAGTCGAGTCGTGTGCAGGGGCCTGTAAATGAACCTAATCTGAGAGATTAGGTGGTGTAAAAACCTGGGAGGATCCCAAGGTCCAATGATGCACATTAACCCTTCAAATAACTACACTGCAAAAACTCAAAATCTTACCAAGAATATTTGTCTTATTTCTAGTCAAAATGTCATTTCTAGTCAAAACAAATCTCATTCTACTTAAAATAAGACACATCACATTAAAAGCAGATTGTTTTTAGACACTTTTTACTTCTTTCAAGCAGATTTTCACTTGAAATAAGTAGAAAAATCTGATAGTGGAGCAAGTTTTTCTTTCTTAATACAAGCACAAAAAACTTACTTTCACTGGCAGATTTTTCTACTTATTTCAAGTGAAAATTAGTTTGAAACAAATGAAAATGATCTAAAAACAAGTTCATTTTTTAGGTGATGAGTCTTATTTTAAGTGGAAAGAGATCAGTTTTGACCAGAAATGAGACATTTTGACAAGAAATAAGACAAAAATTCTTGGAAAGATTTTGAGTTTTTGCAGTGTAATTAACATAAACATGAACTGGCTTCTAAAAACCCCAATCATTAACTGATCCGCTTTAAATTTCTCCATCGGATGTATCTTATACCTAGAAAGCTTCATTTAATGAAACTTGTACGTATTTTCCCCGAGCTGCGCCCTCTGCCCAAATCATGATATTGGTTCTTTTATGCACATGTATTGGCATTGTCCAGGTGCAATTTTTTAAGAAATGGATTGTCTACATTGACAAAATATTTTTGATATTGTAATTCCTTACTGTTCTAAACTGCTTTTATTGAATGACATTTCTGCTTTAACTCTATCAAACTGTCACTATCCTGTTTTATTGGGCTGGTCTGAAAGCTGCTAACCCCCCCCACACTCTCTCTCTCAGACTCATTGCTTCATTTCACTGTTAGATATACTGTAGTTCACATGTAACTGCCAGTAGCAAGAATGCACAATGCCAAGCAAGCTACGATTACCTCCTGGACTTCCTCAATAGAAAAAAAAATGATAATAACTTTTAGTATCCACAAACTTTTCTCGAAGAGCCCTGTGCTTTTTTGTTTTGTGTTGTTTTTTTAGTAGGCTAAGTGATATTGTAATATTATCCAAGTGAAATCTAATGCTCTAAACCTAAGTATTTTTCCTCTTGCCTGCCTTGGGCATGGGGGTTGGGGGGGTTGTGTTTCTTTCTTTTTTGTTTGTTTGTTTTAAACAAAATCAGGAAAACCAGCCAGTTTATGTTAATGGAACATGTTTTTTCCTTTTCCCCCCCTGATTTTCCTTTTTCCTGGAGATAAATGGCATGAAAATGTGGGAGGACAGCAGGATTATAGTATGTTGGGCTGGCATATATGAGGTGGCTGAAAACTGGGCTCAACACATTCCTGTCCTCTTCACTTGACTTAGTGCAATGTAGCACTCTAGTTTATTTATGTACCGTTGGCTTTATTCCATTGGTTTAGTTTTTCTTTATGTCGAACCACAGCGCACATAGCACTTTAACTTAAAGAGCTGCTGCTTTGATCAGTTCTACAGACTGTTTTTACCAACCTATTTGTAATGGAGTGGAAGCACCCTTCACTGTTCTGAATGCGTGTTAAAGGTGTGAAAGTATTTTGTATGGATGTCTCATATGTATTGTCTTGTGTAGCCTATGCAGTGGCTCCGAGCCCAAGACAAATTTCCCTTTGGGACAATAAAGTACAATCCAATCCAATCCAGTCTCTAACTGTGTGTGTCTGCTGTTTCAAAGCTCTTCCACTGAAGCTGCATGGGGCCATATTAGTGACACCATGAGATGAAAGACACACAGAGCTTCTACATCTACCAATCAGTCTACTCTGTGTGTAGCGATGGCTGAGACACACCTCTCATTGATATGCAAAGTGAAGTACTTGATGTTTCAACAGAACATCCCATTCTTGGAACTGTTCTGCATCTCTGTAAAGTGGTCTTGTGTTGTGTTTTGTGTGTGTGTTGTGCAGGCCTGCTGGGATGGCGGTCATCTCTCTGGCCTTCGGTCGATACATCCTGGAGCCTCTGTTCATGCCCTGTCACATCCCCCCCGTGGCCGTCAAGCTGGCCACGGCCATCGGCATCAGTACGTACACCGACACCACTTCAGTCAACACAACAGCTGTTAGGACGGGAACACTGTCGTCGACCTGTTGTAACCAGCTGTGTTAAAGGGATAGTAGCATTTTTTTTAAAGTGTGGTTGTATGATCTACAAATAGCCCCTAAGTACTTTAATTGCAGTAGAAGACTCTCTGCACTCCTCCCGTTAGCAACGCCAGCCCATAATAGCCCTGCCCAGAGATTTACAACATACAGTGTTGTGAACAGACCCAAAGAAACGGCCTATTTTCACGGCCTAAAAGAGGTTTTACCTGAAAAAAAATACACAGTTCCATTGTTCACTATAATATAATTTTTTCCAGCCCTTCAAAGTGCAGGAAAAACACAGTTTTTATTTGGACCTAACCAACTGCTGATCGGCGGGCGCTAACCCTGGGCGGAGGGATACGTGAGTTGGTTAGGTCCAAATAAAAACTGTGTTTTTCCTGCACTTTGAAGGGCTGGAAAAATTATATTATAGTGAACAATGGAACTGTGTATTTTTTTCAGGTAAAACCTCTTTTAACTACTGATATCAGATGTAATTAATAAAGATATATTATGCTGTAAATATGTATGTTTGGAGTTTATCTGTAATTACTATTAGTTATTATAGATAATATATGATAACAATTGATTAGTGAATGGGAGTAGGATTAAATAAGTACACATTTCTTCCTACACCTTTATATGTATATAAAGTGTTAATGGATGGAATTTTTTGATTTTATTTTTTACATTAAAAAGACAACAATCAAAAAAAGAGAAAAGGGGGGAAAAAAGTAAAAAAAAAAAAAAAATCAATAGAAGAGTGGCTGCATAAAAGGGAAAACTGTCATTAGAAATACAAAAGGGTTTGAGTATATCATGAGAAAATGAGAGGTTGGGTGTCTCCGAAACTTGAAATGCAATTACAAGGTCTAGATATTAAAATACACAAATGGGTAACAAACAAAAGAAGATCTGATACCTTGGAGGGAAAGCAGGGGGCGAGGACGTCACAAGTGATTAAAACAAAGGAATATTCAAATTTACCAAGTAACTAAATAATATAAAAGACTTTGTAGGTTTAAAGTCTATAATGAAACAGTTTAGTGTGTTTAGTCTTCATCATGATGACCTGTCATCACAGACAAATCACAGGTGTTATTGCTGCTCGATGCAACTCAAGTCTTCTGTTAATCATGAAATAATAATAGAAGTAGAATCTGAAATAAAAGCTCTGATTGGCTGACAGCGTGATGATACAAAGTGGGTTTGTGTTTCCATGCAGCGTCCGTCATGTACCTGAACAGTATGAGTGTGACGTGGACGGCCCGGATCCAGATCTTCCTCACCTTCAGTAAGCTGCTGGCCATCGCCTGCATCATCGTCCCCGGGCTGTACCAACTCTTTAAAGGTAAGCCACCACCACCACCATCATTATCACCACCATCATCACCATCATCATCATCATCATCTTTCACTTTTACAAACACCGCAACAAATTTACAAGTGTTAAACCACTTTTACAAGTCCCAAAACAAATTTACAAGTAACATATCAATACAGTGGTGGCAAATTCACTTGGCACCTCTATGCTTGGCACCGATCGCTGTCCATCTTGGGTCACCATGAACAATAACAACTCGTATTGGCTGCTCCCGTTATCACTTCTGGTAGTTGGTACGTTCCCTTTCCGGTAAATATGTTAAATATGTTGTAAATTTGTTTTGGGACTTGTAAAAGAGTTTCAACACTTGTAAATTTGTCGCGGTGTTTATAAAAGTGTTTCGTTTCTTGTTCATTTGTTTTCTGAAATGTACATTTGTTTCGGGACTTGTAAATGTGTTATGTTACAGTTTTTCTCAATTGCTAAAACACTAAACCCTGTTGTCTGAACCAAATTCTCAGTTGCCTGAACCCACTGATTGAATCAGTCTCTTTTGGCAAAACCATCAGCACTTTTCACCTGTTTAGACACAACTTACCAACACATTTTCATTGTGATGCACCTGTGTTGCAAAATGCTGAGCACAGGTGGCAAAAGTCAAACACAAGTAAAGCACAAGTTTCACCGGTTGAACACAACAACTCAAAATTGATCACACTTGTGTCCAATGATGTGAGGGCACATATACTGTAGCTAGTTCAGGATGAAGTCCTGAGGCCTGACCCAGTACAGATAAATGATGCTGTGGCTGAGTTATGCACTTCTCAACTATATTTTTGTACTTTATTTTTACGCAGGCTTACTGCATACAAGTACTAAATGCAGAAGATTTCTGTTTGTTTTTGTACTTGTTTTTTTTTTGTACTATGTACAAGTGCTAAATGCACAGATTTTTTGTTTTGCAAGAGGAGAAGATGAGAGACGACAGGGTGTAGGAAGAGAGGATAAGGGAGGGATGGAGGGAGGGATGAACTGGGAAGAAAAAAGAAGAAGGAAGGAATAAGGGGATGAAATGGATGTGGGGAGGGAGGGAGGAGGGTGAAAGAAAGGGAAGGAGAGAAGTGCTACAGTGTAAATGCACAGGTGTTTTGTTTTGCAACATGCATTTAGCTACAGTGAACGATAAACATTTATTTCTACAGCTTCATGTCCTGAGCTTTGTGTTTTCTATTTTTCTATGTAGTGTTTAGTGGCTGCTCAGTAGTGGTTTTAATTTTGATTGACTCGGGGCACGATTTGACAACATAGTTCAGTTTTGAGAACAGATTGAACTGTTTTGAGGTGAAAGTTTGGTTTTGCAAGAAGAGTCTGAGGTTTTGTGAATGTAGCTTGAAAATTGGGGTTTGAGTCCACAGTTTAGAGAAAAGGAGAGAAGCTTTCGAGAAATGTGTCTTAGCAATCGAGAAAAACTATGTAATTTTGTTTTATGATATGTAAAAATGTTTTCTAAAATGTAAATTTGTCTCAAGCTTTGTAAAAGTGTTTTACATGTTGTGATCTTGGTTTGCACCTCCTGGCCACCGTAGTCCCCCAATAACCTCTAACGATACCAGAGAAGGAATGCACATGAAGTGTTTCCTTGCTCTTCAGGAACATTTCCAGCTGCAACAACTTTTCTCACACAAACACACACACCGTGTGATGGCTACGACCCTGAACGTGACCCTGATGCACAGCTGTTCACGGCAAAGCAACAGTTTCACAACGTCCTCACAGCAGCAAGGACTCAGAGGGATGTGAAGCGCTTTAGCTCACAGGTCTGCTGTCCTTCCCTCAGCTACCGGCTTCACTTGAAAAAATGTCAGCGCAAGTTGCATATAAAGCATCACAATAATAATAGCAGCACAAGTTGGGTGTAGAGTGAACGCAGACAGTATGGATAAAAATGCAATAAAATGGGAAAAAGTGGGATTGGAATTGGAATTTGGGCCTGTAGCAACCAATAATGTAATAACTGCAAATAACATAATAATTTTGGCCATTTTAAATGTAATAAAGCCAATAATGTAATAAAACATTTGAGGCAATAACGTAATAACTTTTTGCCAATAATGTAATAAGTTATTACATTATTGGCCTAGTATTAAAAGCCTTTGAAAATGTAATAACTGGTGCCAATAATGTTACATAAATACGACTGCAGTTCTTGGAAATAAAATACTTGTTTGCAGTTTTTGTGCAGTTTGCTAATCAATAGTGGATGACATAGTCGTCATATTTATTCATCCAAGATGCGTACTATCTTTCATCTCTCTCAAAAGGCTCAAAAGTTTTATTACATTTTTGGCACGTTATTACATTATTGGCTTTATTACATTTAAAATGGCCAAAATTATTACGTTATTGGTTGTTATTACGTTATTGGTTGCTACAGGGCCTCCAGAATGATAAATAAATAAGCCGGGCAGTCAGAGAAATGTGACAGAGCTTCTGCAAAACCAGGTTATTTTGTAATATCCAGAAGAACATAGGGGGAAGTGATGGTTGCATCGGTTGCAGTAGTTATCACTAGAATGAGACGAGGACAGCGTGGGCCGGCTCTGATTGGGCAACGCCTCGATGGACGATGTGAGTGTGTGTGGAGAAGCAGAAGCTGTGATGAAGCACGGTGTCCTGTACGATGCAAGAGATACTACTCATCTCAAAGGAGGAAGCTCAAGCTTTACAGATCTGGGAGCAGCTGGAGAAACTTCTTTTTTACAGTAATATGTGTACTTTGCTTAATCTGAAAGACTGGAATAAAAATGAAGAAGCTGCTGCAATATCTGCATACCATCGGACCCTATACACATTTCTTACTGATCAGTCATTACACACAACATAGAGAAAAGGAAAACATAATGATCAGATCGTAAAGATGTAGAAATAATTTCACAATGGGAAAATGCATTTTGCAAAAAAAAAAAATTAAAAAAAAAAAATCAGTTTAGCACTATATAAACTGGAATCACATTACAACTACAAAAACAATATCTACTATACAGTTCTTCATCTACAGCATCATGTGGACGTCACCTCTCTGATTGTTTCTGTCCATAGTGAAACTGGTTTATACTGGTTCCTTCACATCATTAGCTGCAGTGTGATCAGTTTTGAGTTGCTGTGTTTAAGTTTAGACTCCTGTGCTTTAACTGAGTTTAGTTTAGTTTAAGTTTATTTCGGACATGTTACAAGAAATAAAACATAATACAGAAATGGACAGACATAACAAATAAAAACTTTGCAAAGACAACATATGAACAAAAAAATAAAATAAAATAAATTGAAAATAAAGATAATTTGATTTTTTTGTTTGTTTGTTTGTTTGTTCATATCCGAAAAGGAGTGGGAAGAAGTAAAACTTATTTACTCCCACCCCTTATTCATAAATTATCTATCAAGTTATCTAGTCATTATAATCTATACAATAAATTAATTTATGAGTTATTTAAATGGATTTATTCTAATATATATTTATATACATATAGATTTATTCTAACCTATGATTACTAATCTTTATCTCTCTATATAGTCATACACATATAAAAACATATACAAACACATTCATACATACAAAGACAAACTGAAAGTAACATGAACCGAGCAACAAATAAACTAAGTCGGTAAATAATACCCAAATAAATAATAATAATAAGCACCTTGTGGTTGTCAGACACCCTCATTTCTCTACATACTGAAAATAATTTCTTTGTACTTCTTCTTGAACTGGATTATTTGGATTATTGTTTCACTTTCACTACCTATGCTTACTATTATGCAACACAAGTGCATCACCAGTTCAATAAATGGGTTCAGGCCACTGAGCATGTGGTCCAGACAATGGGTTTTAGTGTTTTAGCAGTTGAGAAAAACTGTGATAGAATATGATGAAGTACTAGAAGAAGAGACAAGGGGCCAGCAGAGGGCAGCGGTACGCCTCGGAACAGTGATCACTGCCTGTTCATGGCGCTAATGCAGAACAATATTATTCTATTGATGAATGACATCTCAGCTGATTACACATGAGTGTGATTTAATGTGCGAAGAAACTTTTTAAAACTTTTTTTAAAACTTTTTTTATTTGCACATAAAAAATAAAACAAAACATTTACTTATCTCTCTTACTAGTAAGAAAGATACAAAAAAAGAAATGTGCAGGTGAGGTCTGAAACTCGAAACACCCTGATCTAACAAATAATTGAAGCACAGTCAAGAAATAATACTCACATACATTGTGCAAGGTATAGAAATAATAAAATTTCAAAAAAGAAAAAGAAAAAGAAAGGAAAAAAATGAAAAAAAAAACAGGGAAGATGTTGTTAGTAAAAATAAAAGTAGTAGTAATGATAACTAAATAAATAAATAAACGAAAAGAGGTGAGAAAAGAAAGCGAGACAAAAGAAGAGAACTGGTACAGATGAATTAAGTTCAAGTAAACACTAAAAAGGGAAAAGAAAAGAAAAACTAAATTAAAAAAAAACATGGGGCGCTAGGAAAGCAGAATTAAAAAGTCAAACCATGTTTTGATGTTCAGTTAATTTTAACAGTAGTGTCTTTTTACAGTAAATATTGCCATGGGGGAGGAGCTGTCAGCTAGTTGACTGTGTTCATTCTGTATTTAATGGACTACTGCCCTCTGGTGGTATTACAACGGGGTCGGTGGAGGTGACCTGCTTTTCTTGTTGCGTGCGAAAATATTGTTGAAATTGATTTGGTAATAGGTGACTTTGGTCGGTTGCTTTGTATATGAAGATGCAGATTTGCAGGATATTAATATCAAATATGGTTGAGATTTTCAATTTGGAAAACAGTGAGGTGGACGGAGCCCTGAATAATGTGTCTCCCTAAGTTCATAAGGCAGAATACTGCCCTGTGAATTTAGTTTTTCATATTTATTTCTGCAAGAATCTGTCGTTGTGGAACACCTATGGTGCTGCAAACCACCACAGTGTTAAATGTTACGTGTGTGTACATGTGTGTGCGTTTGTGTGTGTGTTTGTCTGCAGGGGAGACCAAAAACTTTGAGAATGCCTTTGAAATGAACAACGTGGAGCTGTCTGGTATGCCACTGGCTTTCTATTCTGGGATGTATGCATACGCTGGGTGGTAGGTATGATCCTCACACACACACACACACACACACACACCAGTGGTCTGTGTCTTTTTTCTTGCCAGTTTGTCGTTCTCGGACCTGGATGGAGGTTTCACAGCAGCTGTTTCCTCTTGCAGGTTTTATCTGAACTTTGTTACGGAGGAGGTGGAAAACCCTGAGAGGTGAGTTTTCAAAAAGAATCGGTAACACTTTACAATAAGGGTCCCTTAATTAACGTTAGTTAGCACATTATTAAGCATTAATATATCAACTTATGTGTTAATTAATGCTGAGTAATGCATACATAATGATAACTAATTACACTATTCAACTTAATAATTTATAAACTAACTTTGAGTAGTAAACATTAATTAACTGCTTACTAATAGGCTACATTAATTAATGTGTTTCCTAACCCTAAGTAATACATAATAATGATTTTTAACAGGACCGGCCCCTGGTATAAACCCTCTATGTGGTTGTTTAGGGCCACAGCCGTTAGGGGGGGGGCCACATGATCAGAAAGGTACCGGGGTTCATCAAGTCATTTAAACATCCTGAGGTCTGCACGTGCAGCTATGAGCTTTATATGTAATGTGAAGTCAATATTCAGCTTCTTTTATCTCACATTTGAGACATTTGGTGAAAATAGAACGGCAGAATGACAACATTTGTGCTCAAAAAACAATCTTACAAAATGTCATTTTAGACTTGTTTTCTACACTTCTCTATTACTGTATTCATATCCTATTTCAAGCACCAAAACAGTTCATTCTCATGACTGAAGGAGTGTTTTCACAAGGGATTGGACATTTTTCAAAAATACATAAAACACTTGAGTATTGTTACATCTGCAAGTATCTTAAAAAGATAAATTTAAGAAAATATGTAAACATCGAGAAAATGGCCTTAAACCTCAGAGGGATAAACACGTCTGTATTCAGTTTTAACCAGTGATTTGGTGTTTGTGCTTAGAGTGCAGGGCCACAAACAAAAATCTTGTTTAGGGGGCCACCAACATCCTAGGACCGGCCCTGATTTTTAATATATCTTTAAACAGTTAATTAATGCTTAATAATGTACTAACTAACGTTAATTAAGGGACCCTTATTGTAAAGTGTTACCAAAAAAGATTTTTTTGTGTCCTGTGTGTATAACACTGATGTCATTCCTGCCCCGTGGTTGTTCAATGTAAAACAGCTAGAAAGACTTAAGTCACTACAAAATGTAAAACAAACAAACAAACAAACAAACAAACAAACAAAAAACTGCTCCTGGAAGTACTTGCTGGATTAATGCTGCTGAAGAAAGTCCACAAAATATGCACTACTATTCCCTCCTTATTGTTTTTGTCTTAAAGCAGAAGTAAGTGATATATTTGTGTTAATATAAGTCTTAAATAGTTGTATCTTCCGACAGCAATCACTTCTATAGAGTGTTTGGTCTGAAACACGGGTCTGTCAGTCACTCTGCTCTGCTCTGAGCCCAGGAGAAAACTTTCCTTGTATCCTACAACCTTTATCCAATGAGGAGAGAGAACGGCATGCAGGGCTGTGTGTGCAGCCAAGGAACGCCGTGAATGTGGCGACGTAGGGACGAGGACTGTTATGGTGCGTTCAAGGAAACTCGTATTTTTCCGACCTGTGAAGTGGTACCAGTTCGATCTGGTACGAGTTCACGGGTCAGAAGTTACGAGTGGCCGTTATAGTGACTTTCACAGGTAAAACAGGTCGGAGAAACACGAGTGGGTTGCCTGGAACGCTACAAAGTCGTAAGTTGTGACTTGAAGCTGTAATTTACGATTTCAAAAGCCTGCCTGGAACGCAGCATTAGCCAAAACCACCGGATCGCTTACTTCTGCTTTAATCCTAAAATTTGAAGAAAAAAAAAACCCCTAAGTGGTACTAAGTAGATATCTGTCAAATACACAAGGTGTGGGTGATGACATCATCAGCGTGGCTATTTCACTCACTTGTTTTCTTAGCATAGCTGCTGTAGAATGTGCATGTATGCCCATCATAGGCTTGATAGGAGTGACATGAGTGAGTGACAGCGTGCTGCCTTGTATTATTATTATTATTATTATTATTATGTTCTCATCCCTCCATCCTCAGGACGGTGCCGTTAGCGATCTGCATCTCCATGGGGATTGTGACTTCCTGCTATGTACTGACCAACGTGGCCTATTACACTGTGATGTCACCGGAGGAGCTCTTGGCCTCAGACGCTGTTGCTGTGGTGAGTAACATTTCACTTTATTTTTCTACACAATAACAGTACAAAAGGAAATAAAACAATACTTGTCCACATTTATTCATTTTTGCGTACTCACTCATTTTCTACTACTTCTGGCGTCAAAAAGTGGAAGGTGAATTAACCAATGGTAGAACCAGCAGCCACAGATGTCCATGTTAAAATAGACGGCTTCTTAATTGTCAGTCACGGTGCTGACTTGTTATTTTTTTATTACAACCACGAAAAAATATTGCTTTGCACAAGGAAATATTGCATTTCTAATTTTCCCATCTGTACTGTATCTGTGTTAAAGTGCAACAGCACAGAATTCTCACATTCAGTACACTTCTGATTATATGTAACAGTGCAAAACATTCATTTTTGCATTCAAATAGGAAAAGAAAATCCCGCAAAACAATAGAAAATAAATGTAGTTTCTCGTTTTGATATCTGAACACACCTTGTCTGTGTGGTGCACCAGCAGTCATGTTTTTTGGGACACAGTCACATTTCTGGTAGATTTTATATCAAAAAATTTAATTTTACTCACATTAGTTTAATTTGCTACATTTACCATCAAGCGACAAATCAACCATTTGGGTTTTTAGGATTTTATTATTTTGTTTTGTGTGCTGTCTGACTGGAGACTGCAAACTGCAAAATTGCCCTATTTGTGATAAATAAAGTAGTTTGAATTGAATTGAATCAAAACTATCTGTGCTTTCAAATTTTTACTGAAAACAGTCAACATGTCGCAGATGATTTTTATGTTTTTGATTTCCCGGTTGTAGGGGGTGTGAAGAAGAATACTATTTAAGAACAAAGTGGATTTCTTTAGCACAGCGTACCTCAACCGAGTGGTAGAGATGGCTTAACCAAGTTGAACCAAGTTAGGCACTCCTCTCATCCAAAATGTGCTCAACCAAATGGTTGAGCAGGCAGTTAACGGGTTTAATGATTTCACAAACAACATCTCCTGTTGAATATTTGATCACAGTTTGATGGTTGTGAATCTCCATTTAAAGAGAAAGAATTACAGGTAACTTAACAGCCTATTGGAAGATTTTTGCAGGTATTCAATGCATACTTTAGGCCAGGTAAGCCCGTACAAACACCTCATTAGCATTCTCATTGCTTAACCTTTTGTTTGCACTTAATGGGCTTTTTTGTCTCCCAGTGTCACACAAATCACAGACCCGAAAATGCAGCTGGTTTGACTTCTGAATAGCCTTGTGATTTGGTTGTGTTCAGCCCTGATGAAGGCCTGTGGCCGCAACGCGTTGGCTTGGTTTTAATTTGTTTGGCCATGCTGCAATAAAGGCTTTTTAAAATCACCTTCCTACTCTGAGTGCCTCAGTTCCTGCTGCCATCTAGTATTTGGATCCTCACACTGAAGAGCACCAGAGGTAGAGACAAGAGACAAAGACAACTGATACCCATGCAGCACTCCATGCATGTTTTTTGATTGACCTCATTAGCATTCTCATTGTCAACCTTTTGTTTGCACTTAATGGGCTTTTTTGTCTCCCAGTGCCACACAAATCACAGACCTGAAAATGCAGCTGGTTTGACTTCTGTATAGTCTTGTGATTTGATTGTGTTCATGAACAGGAGGATGACTTTACTGTATTTTCATTTTTGTTCATCCCATAGGTTAAAGGACAATTCCAGGCGTATTCAACTCGGGGGTGTATTTTCCTATCATTTTAGGTCTAAAAGAAGGAATCTGAAGATTTTCACGTCAGATGGCGACTCAAAACATGCACAGAGAAGTTTATTTACTTCAAGCAAGCCGACATGTTTGTAAAACTAGATCTAATTCAAAGTCTCCCAGAGTCTCGCGCGAGACCCAAGTTGACGCTCGCTGTGTTCAGGTGCAGTGGGAAAGCTACCGTTGGTGTCATAAACACAGGAATATCAACTCTTTACTTGCTTGAAGTAAAAATGACACAAACGGGAGCTTCCAACTGCACCTGAACACACCGAGTACGGCAACTTCGGGCTCGCGTGAGACTCTGGGAGACTTTGAATAAGATCGACTTTTACAAACATGTCGGCTTGCTTGCAGTAAATAAACTTCTGGGTGCATGTTTGAGGAGCCATCTGAAGCTGTCTGTGGAAAAAAATTGCGGCTTTGAGGGATGAAAACAGCCTAAGCAGCGGAACTTGCATCCACTCCCATTCATTGCTGCCGTGGCGATGCGGGGACAGACACAACTACCGCAAAACAGGAGACATTAAACTGAAAATCTTCAGATTCCTTCTTTTAGACCTAAAATGTTAGGAAAATACAGCCCCGAGTTGAATTTGCCTGGAATTGTCCTTTAAATCCTGCATAAATAAATTGAAGTGTCAATGAAACTCCATGAAGCAAAACCTTTTTCTGTTTTTTTATTCAAACCGATAAACATGCAGCGAAGGCAAGCGAATCAAACCAAAAATAGGAAAAAGAGGAGTGCTTGATTTTTTTTTGAGGGGGGGTTTGGCTACTGTTTATCAACAGAAGCCAAGGCGCTGTGACTCGGGGTCAACCTTGCGGGGACTTCGAAGTCTTTCGTTGATCTTGCTTCTGATCTTCTGCCACTGGTCCCCGGACAGGTTGGGGAAGCGCTGGGAAACCTGTCGGTGGACGCGCTCTTTCAAACATTGGGGCAGCGGGTTTTTGCCGTTGGAGCCGCTCCAGTTGACGGTCTTCCCCCAGCGCTGGTAAGCGTCGAACGGAGTGAGCGCCATGAACACGCTGGCGGCGTACGTGTCCGGCCGAGGTTTCCCTCCGTGGTGGCACAGTCTAAAGAGGTGCTCCTCGCGCTCGTCGGACAGGGATCTGACCGTGGTGTCCGGCGTGGCTTCCACAGCACGTGGGGTCTTGATTGCTTCAGCCACGGGTTCTGGTTTTGGTTCTGGAGGAGCCGGGAAGGTGGGGTCCGTCTGTGTCTGTGTCTCTCCAAACGCCAGCCGACGCCGGGCACCCGGACTGCCTGCTGTTGGTGGTGGGGGATTCTCCAAACGTTGCAGACGATATTCAAAATCCTTTACCGCCGCCTCCATCCGGACAAGTCTCTCAGTGATGCCGTCCAATGTTTCTCTCACGTGAGTGTCACTGTGACTGTGACTGTCCCTGATGGACTCAATAGCAGCTACCCGGCTTTTGAGGCTCCAGATATCGGCGTCAAATAACCCGGCCGGGATTGAGCTTGAGTAACTCCCTCCAGTGGAGCTGACAGTGGTGGCCTGTTCAAGAAAAAAAGAGAGGGTATTATTATTTATAAAACGTAAAGGTGAAATCCGGCGATCTGATTGGTTGTTAACCGTGGTATAATGAGCATATAGCACCACGGCTACTATTCTAAAGCCTTATCACAGCGTAGGCTATCACTCCGCCTCAGGCACGTATGGAAGTTGTTGTCATGTGTCCATGACAACGGACTGTTGCAGTCCGTAGCAAAAGACAGTTGATGTTTTTACGATGTTAAAAAATAGACTAAAGTAGTGTAATTGACATGTTGAAGGTGAACTTTCACCTCCAGAGGGTTAACAATGGTAGAGGGGACTGAGCAGTGACAGAGGAAAAGACCAGATGCAGAGCTACTTGGAGCTAACGTCTGGACAGCTGGGACTAGTTTTTTATTGGATAATATGTATTTCTGGTTGAATAAAACTACATGAAATTGATGCGTATTCCTCTTTCATATTGTCATTATTGGTAACCGTTTTATAAAAGCAATATATCACTCCAGTCCGTGGTCTATGCTCATTCTACCACTCTAAGGGGGAACAACGCCCCTTAGAGTGGTAGAATGAGCATAGACCACGGACTGGAGTGATATATTGCTTAAATACACTATACAGTATATTGCACTCCTCCGGTCACTCTCACTGTTTAAATCAGGGTTAATTCAATAAATATAACTTACCGTTTTCTTTTCCACAAGCTGCACGTTTGCTCTCACCGCCGGTTTTTTGGATGTCGGTGGCCTTGTGTGCGGTGAGGGCTGCGTTGTCTAGTGGGAAAGAATCAGATTAATTTGCTGTGTTTACCAAACAACAAGGTATTTAACTCTGATTAATTTTAGCTCTGTTTAAGATAAAGAAAAGCAACAGTCTCATAATAACTTACCTTTGATAAGACAAGTTTTGGTCTCTTGGCCACTGGATTGTAAAAACTGCTTCTGGTTTCCATTTTTGGTGCAAGGGTGTCACCAAAGTGCAGGGAAAAAGTGAAGGTCTTGTGATTCATGGGCATTTATATTGTACCTGAAGGATTATCTTTGGTGTAGTGAAATTTCATTGGTCGCTTGGTCACACCTAGGAATGCATCGGCCAATCAGATGCGTTCGTTTGCAGCACATCATTTACATTTGTATGAGCCTACACTGTGAACTACAGCTGAGATGACGCCCATCAACAAAGAGAGTTCCCAAGAAGTGCGTCAAATGCAAGCTAATGAGAATGGGATATCTACGAGGGAGATTCAGATAAATAAAAAATAGCAGACAGAGGCATCAGAGTTTCACTAAGAGATCAGAAAGCACTACAAGGAGCCACAACCCCGCCGCTCATGTCTGAGAAAAATGCACACACAAGTTTCACATCAATGGATAAACAAACCAAAATCGATAAAAAAAAACCTAAAAAACAATTCACTTATATATTCTGAAAGCATTTTTAATGGTTTTGAATTCGTCAGATTTTTCCTTCATACTACTCTGGTTGCCATTGATGACATGATAAAAAAAGGCAAGGCTGCAACAGGCGTCTCTGTGGAACAACTTCTTTTTACAGATGAAACAGTTGCATTGGAGCACTACGCTAGACAGAGTTTCCACAGGAAGGACCACTTTGTTGCCAAACCTCAGCCAACATATATATATATATATATATATATATATATTGTATATATATATATATATATATATATATATATATATATATATATATATATATATATATAAGCTATATAGTAGCTAAATGAGTCAAGCTTATGAGCTCACACATGTCAGGAAAAAATGAAAAAAGAAAAAAAAAAAAGGTTTTGCTTCATGGAGTTTCATTGATGCTTCAATTTATTTATGCAGGATTTAAAGGGATAGTTCACCCAAAATTAATCTACTCACCCTCATGTCAACTAAGGGCTGGGAGAAGTTCCAGAGTCCTCCGTTCCTTCTCTGAGTTACAGGGGGGTCCGTGCAGCAGTATTTGTCCATATAATGGTTGTGAATGGATACTAACTTTCTTCGTCCAAAAAACATCCAAATACCTCCATAGTGCTCGTATGTAATGTCCCTCTTGTATTGAAGCCCCGACATGAGAACAGGAAGAGCAGTGAACCGAGACACTGGGAGCTTCCGCTACAAACAAGCTTAAAATATAGACTTATTTAATTTTTTTCGGAACAATTTCTCATGTCGGGGCTTCAATACAAGAGGGACATTACAGACGAGCAGTATGGAGGTATTTGGATGTTTTTTGGTGTGTCTTTTTGGACAAAGAAAGTTGGTATCCATTGACAACCATTATATGGACAAATACTGCTGCGCGGACCCCCCCCCCCTGTAACTCAGAGAAGGAACCGAGGACTCTGAAAATTCTCACAGCTCTTAGTCGACATGAGGGTGAGTTGATAATGAGTGAAATTTGAATTTTGGGTGAACTATCCCTTTAACCTATGGGATGAACAAAATTGAAAATAGCTATACAGAAGTCAAACCAGCTGCATTTTCGGGTGTGTGACACTGGGAGCCATTAAGCCCATTAAGTGCAAACAAAAGGTTGAGCAATGAGAATGCTAATGAGGTGTTTGTACAGGCTTACCTGGCCTGAAGTATGCATTGAATACCTGCAAACATCTTCCAAAAGGCTGTTAGTCACCTGTAATTCTTCCTCTTTAAATGGAGATTCACAACCATCAAACTGTGATCAAATATTCAACAGGAGGTATCATTACTGTTGTTTGTGAGATCATTAATCTGCTTTATTTGGGGGGCAGGGGTGGGGGGCAAGGCCCTGTGCAAACTTGAAATGGTCTTTGACACACGGACGCAGCTATTCTAGTTCTACTGCACGCTTTATCTCGCTGTAATATGTTTTTATCAAGTAGAATAATACAGCATAATCATGCGCATTGTCTCAGCTATGAGCTTTTGCTATTTATTTCAAAGGGGAAAAAACAGCTGTGCAACGAGGGGCTTTACATCAAGTCAGCTCAGTCACTTGTTTTTTTGGCATGGATTAACTGAAGTGATCAAATATTCAACAGGAGGTATTATTACTGTTGTTTCTGGTATTCTCAGATATTGTGAGATCATTTATTTGGGGGGGCAAAGTCATACTACAAAGTTAAAACAAAACAAAAGAGACTGACCGATCACTCTGTCTTTTTCATTTTTTTGATTTTTGATTGCTAATTGAAAATAGAAAGAACGAATGATACACAGATTCAGTTCAGTAAAAAGCCGGGTTGAAATACAATAAACACCTCATACACATTAACTATAACAATAATAATAACAATAGTATGCTATAACTATAATAATAGTGATGTGAGATCAACCCGCGGCCCATAATAATCCCTCATCATAAAAAAAAGAAAAGGAGTGTGCAAGCAGGGATTCTCCTGCATAGAGAATTTGGCGGCCACCGCCACCGACTGATTTATTTCTTACCACCACCAGCTCACAGGTCAGTTTATTTGTTTGTTTATTTATTTATGGGCTCTTTATGCATTTATTTTGAAAGGACAGCTGGAGAGCGACATACTGTAGAGTAAGAGAAGGAATGAGACGCAGCAAAGAACTGTAATGTCATTACTTTTAAGAGTAATACTGGCCATTTACTAGGACTGGGACGATATGCTTTTCTCCCGATTCGATTCTTCTAAGATTTTTTGGATGGCGGTTCGATTTAAATTGCGATTCTACGATATTGCCGATTCTCTTGATTTTTAGTCTGCATTTTTAACATTTATCTGCACACAAATTCTGTAGGAGCCTATAAATTAACATACTCCATTATAAAGTGAACTTAAACCCTTTTCAAAGCCTGTACTCTCTGTATGTAAAAAAAAAAAAGGCTAACAAATGCACATTGCACAATATTTAATTTTTTTTTTTTTAATTTGATTTCTGAAAAAAAAAAATCGATTTTAAAAATTGTCAAAAAAGATATCTCGATATTTATGTGAATCGATTTTTTTCTCCCACCCCTATCATTTACTGTCATTACTTTTCTAGAGTAATTGGCCCAACACTGCTGCTGTGGATGAAACGGTAACAGAAGATAGCTCAGGAGAAAGTCAGGCCACAGCTGCATTTTTGGCTCTGTATGTGATTTGTGAAACAGTGGTAGACCAATAGCCCATTAAGTGCAAACAAAAGGATGAGCAACGATTATGCTAATTCCACTGAATACCTGCACAACAACGGTCAGACTGACCGTCAAAACCGGTTTGTGGTGGTTTCCTGTACCAGTGAGGCATTAAAGACATCAGAAGGACACTGAGTGTTGCTGGCTTCCTGTTCTTTTTAAATAGTTTGTTAGTCGAGCATCTCATTTAAAGGGACAACGAGGAGTTTTGGAAAAGCGAAGTGTTTCCAGACTACATTTATGAGCCTCCGCACCGTGAAATTCTTTGACCGGGTCAAGACAGACTCATGTTTTCATTCATCAAGAATTAAAGTCAGAGGTTGGAAGACGATCACATACCGTCGTAGTTCCCACCATAAACGGAGATTCATACGGCGGCGTTATTCTCATGACTCGCCACGAAACCGAAAGTAAAGAAACGCTGGTCGGCTCGCCCAGCATTTCCACCACCACTAATAATAACAAAATAACCATAGAGACAAAACCATAGATTTATCTAAAATGGACCATTAACAAGTGGTAACGGAGATTCATCCACATTAATATGAGACTTTTTATAACCAGATAGAAACTCCCCGTTGTCCCTTTAAACTATTTATTGCACTCTCCACACTTTCTCTTTTTCTCTTTTCTTTCTTGGATATGTGTGCCATTGTTACTACTGTAGTGTATGTATTGTGTATGTATGCATTATACAAGTACAAAGCAGCTGATACGACACCACTTGCCCAAGACAAATTTCCCTTCCGGGACAAATAAAGTTGATCTGATTTGATTTTATCAATTAAATCACTGAGTAACACCTCTCCCTATTGTGATTGCAGATTTATGTTTAAATGTATTGGTTTTAAGTGTGGACCCCAGGAAGACTAGCTGCGTTCTAGAGCGCAGCTAATGGGGATCCTAACAAATAAAACAAATAAAAAACACACTCATTGTTGACATACAGTATAATGGCTAATGCTATTCAATATACTGCATCTTTGAAGCCCACATCAACCTGACTTCCTTTGCTGTGTTTGTGTGTCTCAGACTTTTGCTGAGAAGTTGATGGGGAACTTCTCGTTTGCTGTCCCGGTGTTCGTGGCTCTGTCCTGCTACGGCTCCATGAACGGCTGCCTCTTCGCCCTGTCCAGGTAGCTACACGCCTCCTTTCTCTGTCCCCACATAAGTAACCACGACTACATCACTTTTTGTTTGAACTAATGTAAAGTAAAATTGACTTTATTGAATCTACCAGCAATGTGACTGTTGTGTCCCAAAAAACATGACTGTTGGTGCACCGACACAGACAAGGTGTGTTCAGATATTAAGGGGAGACACCTCAGGTGAATAGGGTAAAACATTTAAATAACAGATATCACCATGGAACTTCCCAAGTTTATCACTTACATTAAGACAAATATATTTTGTATTACTAAGTTACTTATTAAGTTTTGTCAAATTTTATGTTTAAATATGTAAATGAGGCAATATCTGATGAAATATGCGCTTAGTTGCATATATTTCCGGACCTGAAATCTGAAAAATGGATAAAGCCTCTTTCAAAATTCTTGTTTAATTTTGTTGACATATTAGAGTCAGAAGTTTTTACTGAGGGGATTTTGGATATCTCTTTTTATTACTTTGTAAATGAGAAAATACTGTCACCAGCCCTTAAAAAAAAATCAAATTTCGCCCTGTTTTTAGGAATAAAATGTTGTATAAATCAGGCTCTGAATGATATATCAACAATCCCCTCTGTACCTTAATGTGGATTTTCTACCATTTCATTTGATTTTTATGAAAGAATACATGTTAAGGAAGAAAAATAGTCAAAAATCTCAAAATTGATCAGTGCATGAAAACGCCTTAAAAGATTTTCTTTTCCCATTTGAATGCAAAAATGAATGTTTTGCAGTAATCAGAAGTGTATTGAATGTGCGAATTCTGTGCTGTTGCACTTTAACACAGATACAGTACAGATGGGAAAATTAGAAATGCGATATTTTCTTGTTCGAAGAAATATTTTTCGTGGTTGTAATAAAAACCAGAGGTGTTTTGTGGCATACTGAAAGAAATAGAGTGTATTCAATGCCCCAGACATTTTTTGTTGTTTATTTCTTCATAAATTAGCATTTTATGTGAATTAATCTACTGTCCCTTGTATTTGTATGAAGTTCTGTACTTAAACCAGTAAGTGACATCTCAACCGTTCGGTCGAGATCAATATTTTAGAAACCACAGGGTCTGTTGAAAAAAAAATCAATGATTGTGCTCATGATTCACCTAAGGGTAAAAGAAATGCAAAGTTTCTTCTTGGTGGGGTTGTTAAAGGGCTAAGGTTTTTTTTTTTTTAATTATTATTATTTTATACTTTTAGTTATTGATTACATATAACTCTTCCCAAGACTTATTGAACACTGAACTCTTGACACTACAAGCCACATTCACCCGTTCACACAAACATTCATTCAGAGCTTTTACTCCATTTATGTTCACTGTTGTAGAAAATGACGTCTAGATTGTTTATCTATTTGCCTGTTAATTTGACAATGCATGTCAATTAATGTCCATGTGACATCAGTATTACTACTACATACATTTAAAATGAACTTGTTTGGTCATACAGTCATTGAATGAATGAATGAATGAATGAATACTTTATTTCAAACATGTGAATAACATATTACACTTGAAGGACTAGTCGATGAAAACCTTTGTATGTTTGAAAAGCCCTTCTCCACCTAGTACCTAGTACTACAGGTTATCTTAGGCTACTTCCTGACTGTATATCCTGTTTTTTGTTGTTGTTGTTGTTGTTGTTTTTAATACTCTCAACAAAACAAACAATCACCAACAAACAACAACACCATGACTGCTTGTGTCAAAATAAATACAATAAGTGACAAGTATGGCAAAAGTGTGAAAACCTTAGTGTTTGTCATACCCCTCTTCCTCCCTGTACCTTGTGAATACCATCTGTTTGTACCGCTGTTTGAATCTGCTCATGGTTGGACATTGTCTGAGCTCCTCCACTAGTCTGTTCCACAGAAGGTTTTTAAAGTTGTGCGTGCATACAGATGTTTTAGATTCAGTTCCCCCCTCAGATTATATCCCCCTTCTCTCAGAAAAAAACATGCTTGAATATTTACTGGTAGTATGTTATCTGTTGCCCTGTACATGATTTGTGCTGTTGGAAGTGTACCAGATCAGTGAGTTTCAGTATTAATATATTGTATTATTATTATATTTCAGTTAACTAAATGTTTATTCTCTTTGTGTGTGTGTGTGTTGAAAAGGATGTTCTACGTGGCTTCCCGTGAAGGACAGCTCCCCGAGGTTTTGTCCATGATCCATGTGCGGAGGAACACTCCACTGCCGGCTGTCCTCATCCTGGTCAGATTACTGCAGTAACACTCAGAATGAAAACAACATACACATATTCACCATATACACTGAATACATATCTTCAAAATTGTCGTTTCATTGGTAACGAAGCACTGATAATGTTTCTGTGGTTACCTGCTGTCCTGATAATGGATGGATTGTCTCTATTTAATGGTTCATTTTCTGAGCCTATTAACATACACCGCAGTAGACCTCATCATACAGTTTACTAGGGGTGGGAGAAAAAAATTGCAATATCTTTTGTGACGATTTTTAAATCGATTTTTTTTTCAAAAATCGATTTTTTTTTTTGAATTTTTAAAAATATTGGGCAATGTGCATTTGTTCGCCTTTTTACATACAGAGAGTACAGGTTTTTGAAAAGTGTTTAAGTTCACTTTATAATGGAGTATGTTAATTTCTAGGCTCCTACAGTATTTGTGTGCAGATAAATGTTAAAAATGCAGACTAAAAATCGAGAGAATCGGCAATATCGTAGAAGAATCGAATCGGGAGAAAAGCATATCGTCCCAGCCCTACAGTTTACTAAGCTTTTTGCATGTGTGTGTGTGTGTGTTTCTTTGTGCAGTACCCCATGACCATGCTGCAGCTGTTTGTGGGCGACATCTACGGCCTGTTGAACTTCATGAGTTTCCTGCGCTGGCTGTTCATCGGCTTCGTGGTTCTGGGTTTAATCTACCTCCGATACAAAAAGCCCGACCTGCCCCGCCCATTTAAGGTCAGACACAATCACTGCATTTCACAGTAGTCTACTGCTGTATTGTTGATTTCTATATATACACTTATATACTGTATACTTTTGAAGAGTTCATTTGCAAAAGCAGATAAGTGCATTTTGAAAAAAATTAGCTGAGGCTTTGTAATTATTCTTTGCATAGTGTTGTTTTCAATAAAACTTTATTTTTTTGAGATATGTCTGTTTTGTTACATCTCAAAGTCACTCAACTTTGGTTTGACTGAGATTTAACCTGAATTGTGAAAATCTGTCATTTTCGGCAGTATTCATGGCAATTTGCTTTCAAAAAAAATGTTGCAGAATAGAAAATACAATATTAATTCCAACGCGGGATTTGGATGACCAATGGTGGAAATTGGTGTTTGGAAACTTGACATATTGTAAGGTATTTTGTATTAGAAATGAAATAACCCAATAAGCCAACACTGGAAATGAAAGCTATCAACTTGCTAGTTAGCAAAACTGCAACTTAAGACAAAGCAAATATTAGCATCCATCCACAGATACTTGGACTTGACATTCTAACCTCTGAAGGTAAGAATGTCAAGTGTATTAACTCATTGAGTGCCACGCTCCTTTCCAGAGTTTTAGTCAAGTGTACCGGCAATTTAGACCATTTTTGATGATTTTTGTAGAGCCACAGTGTATTCTATATGATTGCCACCAACACATACTGTGGCTCATTTGAAAGGTGAAACTTTCTGCTTCAAATGGCCACAAACCGTTTGTTTCTACGTGTCTCCGTTCCTGAGAAAACTCAAGCTAAACATGGCTGGGTTTCACCAAAATCCCTGCTTTTTTTTCTAGAAAAGGAGATAGAGCGTCTTTTATGAAAGGTGCTCTGTTTGTGTCTGTCGCTCTTCTGACACTCGCATTTCTGGATCAAAGGGCAAGGGCATCCACATGCAGAACTCCGTTTGCAAAAGCCGAGTTATGATGAAAACTTCCAGATCATGAGCTGTCATGAGTTTTTGATCGTCATCTATTTCAGTTCTACTCGTCGTAGAGTCCCCAAATTTACACATAAGGTGTGTTAAAGTGTCTAGTTTCATAATTTAAACAAAAGCAAAAAACGAGAAATTACGTTTTTGGCACTCAATGAGTAAAACAAATTAGATGGTTAGCTACTTTGGTCACTGTGCCTGCTCAACACATGGGAACAAAGACTTTTGGTAGATACAGAAACACTGAGTGAAGCTGTTAGATGAGCCATTGAACTAAGGTCATGGTTAAGAAATGACACAGTCTGTTTTCTAAAGGTCTGGGATCACAGCACAGGATTTGTTCAGGCAGTGAACTCTAAGGGAAGGTCCTGGCTCATCTTCCATCAAACAGTTATTAAGGCTACGCTGCTCCCGGGAATATCCAAAGCTTTAGTAATTCCCGGAGGCTAATAGAATAACAAATGCTGCCTCCTAGAGTTGTATTGTGGCGGTCTACAGAGAGGAACTTTGTATACACAGGTGTGAGCTCCTTTTGTTGGATGACGTCCAAATCCCTTTAAAATTGAATGTTAAACACAGTTAAGTGCAAAAACTTAATTGGGTCTCAATACTTTATGAAACCACTACATAGCTACAGTTTATGAATATCAACACTCGTGACTGTTCTTCTCTGCAGGTCCCGCTCTTCATCCCGGTGATATTCTGCCTCACGTGTTTCTTCATGGTCTTCCTGTCTCTGTACTCGGACCCGGTGAACACGGGGATTGGATTTGCTATTTCCCTCACCGGCATCCCAGCATACTACGTCTTCCTCTACTTTGATCAAAAACCAAAGTGGCTCCAGAAAGCTCTAGGTAACTCATTTATCTGAAAGAAAAAGAAAAAGAAACAGAAGAAAGGCCAGCAGCACTCGTGTCCTTCTCATAGTTTTTTTTATTACAAACTGCGTCGGCGCTAAAACACACACAGACGGGTTTCGACAACATCTTCCTCAGTGTGCAATTTACAACAGGAAGTGATGTATTTAAATACTCACAGCCGCGGTCAATCACTTGATCGTTCGAGAAGATATTTAGAAAAATAGAAACATTTACAAAGTACAAAAATACATCAAAGACAACTTCAAAATTGTAGCAAATATTAGAAAAATAGAAAAATTTACAAAATACAATTTTGAAGTTGTCTTTGATGTATTTTTGTACTTTGTAAATGTTTCTATTTTTCTAAATATCTTCTCGAACGATCAAGTGATTGACCGCGGCTGTGAGTATTTAAATACATCAGTGTGTTTTAGCCCCGACGCAGTTTGTAATAAAAAACAATGAGAAGGACACGAGTGCTGCTGGCCTTTCTTCTTTTTCTTTAAGTGCAACTTTTGTTAAAATATTCTTGCTGTGTTGTTTAGGAATAAATATGAACATGTTTTCTTTGCATTATTATTATTATTCAAGGTCTGAAAAGACTTGATATTTTTGTTGTTTAGACTAGTTTAGTCATTTTCAGCCAATAAAAGCTCTAAAGGACAATATTTTATTTTCAATTTTGGGAGAAATGTTGTCGGTAGTTGATAGAATAAAACAAAAAAAATAATTGAATTTTACTCAAACACGTACCTATAAATAGTAAAACCAGACAAACTGGTCATTTTGGGAGTGGTCTCTTAATTTTTTCCAGAGCTGTATATTACTGTCACGGAGAAAAATGCAGTATTCGTTGTTATCACCACATGGAGGCACACACACAATCATACATTTTGTTCTTCTCTCTGTCTATCTCAGTTTCATTCAACAGAACTCTACAGATCCTCCTGGAAGTCGTCCCCACCGAGCAATAACTGGAACACAGTCGACCCCCCTCAACGTAGTACGAGTGAAACTCTGGGTAACACTTTACTTGAATAGGTATTCATGAGATTGACATAACACTGCACTGCAAAAACTCAAAATCTTTCCAAGAATATTTGTCTTATTTCTTGTCAAAATGTCTAATTTCTAGTCAAAACTAATCTCATTATACTTAAAGTAAGACTCATCACCTAAACATTAACTTGTTTTTAGCAAGTTTTTCTTTCTTATTACAAGCACAAAAAACCTGCAGATTTTTCTACTTATTTCAAAATAAAAATGTGTTTGAAACAAGTGAAAATGATCTAAAAACAATAATTTTTTTAGGTGATGAGTCTTATTTTAAGTATAATTAGATTTGTTTTGACTAGAAATAAGACAAATATTCTTGGTAAGATATTTGAGTTTTTGCAGTGTGTCATAACCATGACATAACAGCTGTCATAAACATCAATGAATACTTATGACAGCTGTGGTTAAGTGTCATTCGGTAAGTTATGTCACTTTTGATGCAAAGTTGACATTGTTTGAGATGTTTTTGTTCTGACAACTTGACATAAAGACAATTTAAACTGTCATAGCAGACCTAATGGACAAACTTTAAAAATGATGTCAAGTTCTCATAACAAAAACATCTCAAACAATGTCAACTTTGCATCAAAAGTGACATAACTTACTGAATGACACTTAACCACAGCTGTCAGAAGTATTCATTGATGTTTATGACAACTGTTATGTCAATCTTATGAATACCTATTCAAGTGAAGTGTTACCAAACTCTTTTATTTGGTACAAGGATACACAAGCACACAGACTCATAAGGTGAAAACAATACAAACGATGCTGCTGCAGCTGTTAAACATGTTCTAATGTCAATGATGTCATTGCACATGCCACTGTGGTGATTTATATTGGAGCCGTTTGATCATTTTTATTTTATTAACCTGTACTACTAACTGTGTCATTGCACACGGCACAGACTGGACTGTTTCTATAGTTTTAACAGATAGTATCATGTGGTTGGGTCATGTGACAAACTGTGTGACAAACAAAGTGTGTCTCATTGTGTTGTAGATAGTAAATCTGACCTTTTTTTTTATAATCTACCGACAATGTGAATGATGCTACAGCAGTCTGGAGACATCAGACAGTACTTACACAATGGTGCTAATGCTTAATTCATCATGTTGCACAACTCTTTATGGTCAGATTGTAGTGTTGATGTATGTTATTACAAGTTTATAGCAATAAGATACATTTGTTTTTAGAATAACTGTAAAAAAATCAGTCTGTTTAGTTTTTCTACGCAAAGAATGTAAATAATCTGTAAACTATAAATGGATTAATCTTTCTGTCCATCGTGTCTGTCCTTTGATTTCCTTTAACGGTTTCTGTATTTCTACAGACATTTGGCAGGCTGTGGGGGGGGGGGGGGGCATTAAGTATCTGAACTTAATATAATGAGAAAGTCTTATGGGGGGATGGGTCAAGTACCCAGGTCATGTGACTTTATGGCAGCATTCAAAACTAAATTAATACTTTTATGTCAAACTCCAAAATGGCCGCCTACGTGGACAGAGACACTGGACATAAGTAAAGTGTTTTTGTTTTTCTTGTTAATTACATTATGGGGGGATTTGTTTTTGAAATTATTGTTCTTTAAGGATAATTTTATGTATTCTTGTTGAAAAATAATGAATAACATTAACACAACTTTGATAAACAGGCATTGAATGCCTGTATCCTGGGGGATACGTTGTCCAGACAGGGGTATATAAACAGGCATAATCACTCTCAGATATACTTATGTTTGAAAGCCTAAATCTACAGATAATCAATAATATAAGGGTGTTAAAAGTTGAATATGCAGTATTACAAGAATACCACCATTTATTGATCAAGACGGGCAATAAATAATTAGAAGAGGGAGCGAACGACAGTAAAAGAGGGAGGATATTCAGGTAATGATTAGAGTAGTATAGTGAATTCTTATGTAAAAGATCCAGTGATAAATACAGCATCTGTCTGCAACAGTCCTAATTGCAGGCGACCCCGGTTTGAATCCCGTGCCAAGCGGTCCTATCCTCCACACACACAGAGCCACAGAGAGTGGCTAATTAATTGCTTATAATATGTTTTAAAAGTTCATAAATGAAATATTTGATAAATTGGTAAATGGCAAATTTATACCCTAAACGGGCAATGTATCTTGGGAGATACAAACTCTAAAATTAAAAATAAAGGTCATATTTAAAAAAAAAAACATTAAATTGTGTTATTCTACCCTAGAAACATTAGAAAATAACATTTTTTTATTTCTCCAAAATTTTTATATATGCTTGCCCATCAAAGTTTGTTCTGAGCTGAGGAGACAGAACCAAGGAAAGGGGTGGAAACTGGCGGACCGGGTTGAGCTGGTCCTGAATTTAGAGAAAAAACTGAAATTCATTGTGAGTTTTCTGTACAGATTTAAATCTTGCTTTTCTGTCACTGCCCGTAAGCGTCTAGTTAATAGCTTATTTTTATCAGCTTGACTACGGCGATACTATCTATAGGATTGCTTGTCCGACCACCCTAGCAAAACTGGATCCCATTTACCATGCTGCTCTGAGATACATAACAGGCTCAGCCTTCAGAACCCACCATTGCACTTTATACACACTTACAGGATTTTCTTCCCTTAACACTCGCAGGTTATTGCCCTGGTACACTTTAATTTACAAAGCTATTTTAGGCAAGCTGCCGCATTACATCTGCTGTAAGTTTATTGCTGTCCAGTTGACACACAATCTTAGAGCCAACAGTTGGCTGCGATTTAAGGTCCCCCATATGAGGACCGAGTTAGGGATGAAGACTCTCTCCCATTTTGGGCCATGGTCGTGGAACGACCTACAAGCCAGGATGAGATTGGGCTCTCTCATCCCTCCAAATACTCAATCTCAGAACTTTTAGTCACCAGCTGAACCTGTGACAATTAACTTAATTCTGTAATTGTGCTGCTTGTTTTTGATGTTTGATGTCTCTTGTTACCTTGATCTTGTTGTGTATGTTTGCTTGTATCTGTATTTCCTCAGGACATCCTTGAAAAAGAGATTTTTTAATCTCAATGGATCATTCCTGAATAAATAAAGGTTAAATAAAAAAAATTAAAAAAAATAAAATAGCAAGACATGGCATGGTTGGGATACTGCAGTGGACAGCTGTAACCAGTGGTGTCTGACCCGCTTCACAACTCCAGAAAGTTTTTGATTTTCGCTTGTGCTTGACACTTCATCAACTGTTTTCCTGTGAGTCACCGCTCCATCTCGCCCACGGTGAAGTTCTCCATCAACAAATAAGGTGACACCTGTCATACTAAGTAAGGGACACTGAAGAGTGCGCCGGTCATTTAATTTGCATTGGGGTTCCATTCATCATCCTGGGGTTTATTTCTCCATAACGAGAAATCTGCTTATTACACAGCTTATGAGTGAAATACATCATTTGAGACACAGGGCCCTAGTTTCTTAGACCAGGTGAAGTCTAATATCAGCGCAGCTTCGCCACGCCAACGGGGTGTGGCCCAGGTCCATTTCGCAAGATTGGTGGGCCGCGCAGTCAGACTTAGACCAGCGCAGCCCCTCCCCTCGTCCCTCCCACCGGCGCAAACGGTGAAGAGGGAGGAGAGAGGGCGGGAGGGAGACAGGAGGAGGAGAAGTGGGATTAACACAGCCGATTCGGATCTTCACCAATCAAAGGAGCTCCTCTCCTCACCTTTAACTGCGCGGCGGGTGATGCGCGCTGCAAGTTTGTCATTTTATACTTGGACATGGACGGAGGAGACAGCGACGCCAGAGGCCGAACCTCTCCCAGGAGAAAACAGCTGTTTTGGTCCGGAGGTCCGAGCTCAGAGTGACCAATAATGAGTTTACTAATATACTTAACCAGGATTGATCTGATACACTGAGAACCCCTGCCCAATGTAAGAAACAACAACTAATAAACTAATAAAGAAACTCACATTTATTCAAACCCTGTGTAAGCAAGATGAGAGGTGTAGGCTACACTAATCACAACATGAACAAACACCATGAAATCAGCGTAAAGGACGCTCTCTCTCTCTCTCTCTGTCCTCCTCTCTCTCTCTCTCTGTCTGTCTCTTTTTTTCTCTTTTTTTTCTGTGATAGAGATGCTGAGTATACTGTAGTAGGCTATATACTGACTATCTGATACCGAGGCTGTTGTGGTGGACTAAGAGAGATGAAGATTTGTGTTTTGTTTTTCATTACGGCTGCGTGATGCGGTCGCACGCGCTAATGTATTAATAAGTAAATAAATAAATAAATAAAGCGATCATCACAAGGGCAGAGTGCGTATCTCAACACGGCAGCGACATGCAGTCATCCACCCTCAGTCCTGCTTGGGACATCCACAGCTGCTTTTCAGTGCCAGTTCGTCCCTGCTGTGTTAATTCAGGTGGAGTTTCCATTACGCGTGCCACAGCCTTTGATCTCTGCTTTGATCTGACGTTACATGTGACGGGACAATCTATATAGATATAAATTCACGTGTTGATTCCGTTAGTTGCATTAAATAGTGGTTATTGTGGATATTTATTGCATTGAAATGTGTCTGGAACTGTGGAGATCTGCCTGTGAGGTCTTGGTGACATGTGTGCACTGCAGGTCAGTCAGCCAAACTTCCACTGCACCTGCTGCGCTTCGCCCTGCGCTGAGATTAGACCTGGTTGGAGGTGGCGAGCTTTCAGCGCAACCTCGGCGGGACATTTTCGGACAAAACTTCCACTGCACCAAGCTGAATCTGTGACGCCTCCCCCTGCTGCGCGGCCACGCCTATCTCAGCGCAGCGCGATCTGCCAATCTTCCAATCTGACTTTGCGCTAGGCTGCGCTGGTCGAAACTTGCATTAGACCAGCTGCGTTACCTTGCGCCACCTGCGCTGCGCCAAGAAACTAGGGCCCACAATGTTGATCAAAAGACAACTTTTATCAATTCATAAATTGCGTCATTTAGCGTATAAATCTGGCCATTGTATAAGTCCAGTGACTTTTGCGCTGTTTGGGTAATCAATCCGTGGAGCGGTGGATTATCATACACGTTACAATGTGTGTATTGGGCACCGTGTTAACTCGGACCGGGGCTTCAGGTTTATTTGAGCTGGAACATGAACACAAAGCCTGGCCATGTTGAGCCTCCTTCGCAGCACAGGAGCTCAGGAGTCAGTGTTTTTTTTTTTTCCTCTGCCTTTGTTTTGAAAGGACAGCTGGAGAGAGACGGGTACGCGGAGATAAAGTGAGGGGGGATTGGCACGCAGTTCCAGTTTTTGGTTCTTTTTGCTATTCAATATTGTGTAGATCGGACTACAGGACCATAATCACCATATAAACGATGTTAATAATAATTACCAATCTTCCAAATCGTAAACCATAGCTTTAAGTGTTGTGTCATGACATATGGGCTGTTTCATATTATGCAGCTTACCTGCTCCTCCAATCAGACATGCTTCACTGAGCTGGCACCCTTAATATGCCCTGAAGAAGACTTACTCGTGCAGAAATGTCAGCAACTGGCACTGTAATAAAAACTTCTAAAACTGACTGTGTGCTCCAGTATCTTCTCCCTGACAGCCATTACTAAAACTCATGTAGTTATGCCCACCAACAGGCTGTCCTTGGATCTTATTTAGGGTCAGGGTAATAATTTTGAGCTGCTCCATGATAAGCTCCTGGTTCGTCAGGAGCTTACACAGAAGAGCTAAAAATAACGACATACAGTAAAATAATTAAAACCAAAAAGGCATTGTAAGATGATTTTATGCAGAGACAGAGAAAAAGATAGTGAGAAAGAGAGGGTATGTGCATTAGTGTGCAAATATAATCACTTATGAGCAAGGTTTGAAGCACCTGAAGCTGACGGCCGTTCATTGCCCCGACTGGTCAGTGGCTGTTGTGGGCTGGCAGTGGACAGTGGGCTTGCCACTGATGCAGGTTGTTGGGGGCTAGGGGCCCTTCTTGGTGTTATATTGAAGTCTGGCCGTTGAATTTTTGGGGCTGCTGGCAGTGATGATTTTTGTACAGTTGAGTCGCTGTCACTATCTCTTTGAAAGGACAATAAAGCGAGGGACCGTTCTGGGGACACGTTAAAACGAGGGACCTTTCTTAGACCCGATAAAGCGAGGGACCGTTCTGGGGACCCGATAAAGCGAGGGACCGTTATGGGGACATGATAAAGCGAGGGACCGTTCTGGGGACCCGATAAAGCGAGGGACCGTTATGGGGACCCGATAAAGCGAGGGACCGTTTGGAAGTTGTTCAGACAGCTTCCTGTTAGTGGGTTTGACAATAAGTTGAGTTTGTTTGGTTTATTACAATTTCAATATCACATGATTCACATGTTATTTATCACATTGATCACATTAGCTTAGCATCATCAGACAGAATAATATTTATAAATTCATGTATTTTATCTGTAGGTCAGAGGACCAGGAGGTAAAACCTATTTATTATTGAGATGGACCACACACCCTCTGATGTGGAGCAGAATAATCTTCATAATTAATAAACAAATTGATTGATTATTATGATCAGATGTGTTGTGCTTCACAGTTTGACTTGACTTGTTTTTTTTTTTGTCACTGCTGACATCATCATTAAAATCAGCTGACGTCTCTCTGAAGGTCCAACGTGTCTCTGACGCTGACGTTTGAATCAGGTGAGAAAATCACACCACACACACACACACACACACACAAACACACACAGCAGATATGTTAATAAACATACTTATTGAGATGAAATCTGAGTTTAACAATTTATTGTAATTAAACCAGGACTCGACTGATGGGAGACTTTTGGCGCTGATCATTCTTCAATAACGAACTATGTTCCCCATTTTCACATAAACACACAATTTCATTTCATTTTCAATGATCCTCAAATATGGTTCAAACACTTGTGACAAATGTTCAGAAACCAGGACAACTGCTCTCATACAGAATTAGCTATTGATTATCTATTAGAATCTGATGGATCAATAAGCAGTGAATCAGCGTATCAGGCTTCACTCTTCACTGCAGCTTCAACAATAACATTTATAATTCAACACAATAAAATATCAGATCATTTAATTTGTCTACTCAGTTTGATTGACAGGACAGATGATCAGAGGGGTGGAGTTTTTACCTCCACAATTTGGAGAGGGACAGAAGAGTGGGTGTAGTTTGTCAGTGAAGCAGCAGCCAGTGAAGGAGTAGATGAGAGCTGCAGCATCTACGTCATAAAAGGAGACCAGACCCTCCTCATAATCCACAAACACCCCCACCTTCTCAAGACCAGACCTCAGACTGAGATCGACTGGGGGGTCAACACCAGCTTGGTACTCATTTCCATCACTCAACCATATCGCCCAGTAACCATCCTGAGGACTCGGTGTGATGACTCCCTTCCTGATGATCGACTCTCTGGCCACTCCCACAACCCAAGCAGTTTTTCCTTTGACCTGAACCTCAAAGTAAAATCTGCCTGAAGAAAAACTCTGTTTTCCTAAGACACTGAGATAATTGGAAAATCTCTCTGGATTGTTTGGGAGTTTCTTCCTCACATCACCACAGTGAACTTGTTTTCCATCATCAGACAGGATGAGATAAGGATGTGCTGTATCAGGATCCAGAGTCACATCCACTGCAAACTGCTGGACCCTCTTCATCTCAGCCTCCATCTTCATCTTCTCCATCTGTCCACGGAGCGTCTCCTGCAGCTGAGACACAGCTCTCACCACAGTCCCCTCATATGATGGTGGACGGACTCTGACCTGTGTCCAGTCCTTGGTGGGTGCAGCAGCTTTCAGGGATGGGAAGCTTTGGAGGAGGTGGAGGTGGTCTTCAGAGAGTGAGAGCTGCTCCACCTCAGTGCTTCTCTTCTCCAGCTCAGAGATTTCCTGTTCCAGCTCTGTGATGAAGTCTTCAGCCTGTTTCTCTGAGCTTTTCTGTTTCTCTTCGATCTCCTTGATGAGCTGCTTCAGGCCTCTGTCAACAGACTCCTTCAGAGCAGTGAAGACCTCAACACCTTCTGCTTTCTCTCTGTCTGCAGCAGCTTTACTGATCTTCACCGACTGTTTCATCTCCTCAATCTTCAGTCGTCTCTTCTGGATCATCTGCTGAGTTTCAGCCTCTGTCTTCTGCAGCTCTGCCTTCTTTCCTTCATATTCTTCTCTCAGAGGAACAAACTCATGAGTCTTGTGGTCTAAAACAGAGCAGAGCATGCAGACACATGTCTGGTCGGTCTGACAGAACAGCTCCAGAGGTTTACCGTGCTTCCTACACATCCTGTCCTCCAGGTTGTCCACAGGCTCCATCAGCTGATGTCTCCTCAGACCTGACAGTGTCAGATGAGGCTCCAGGTGAGTCTCACAGTAGGAGGCCAGACACACCAGGCAGGACTTCAGGGCCTTCAGTTTGGTTCCAGTGCAGACGTCACAGGGAACTTCTCCTGGTTTGGAAACTTGTTGCTCTGAGCTGCTGCTGCTGGTTTTCTGTTGAGCTTCACGTCTGAACTGAGCAACAACCTCAGAGATGAACCTGTTGATCTCAAGCTGAGGCCTTGTTTCAAAAACCCTCTTACAGATGGGACACTGATACCTGTCACTAACGTCCCAGTGCTGAGTGATGCAGCTCTGACAGAAGTTGTGTCCACATGATGTGGTGACTGGATCAGTGAAGACATCCAGACAGATGGAGCACAGGAACTGATCTTCAGACCTCAGGTGACCAGCAGCAGACATGTCTACACACTGAGGGAGACAAAACAAACACATGAGTTTAAAATAATGTTCTGTTTCTTTAAGAATCTGGTTCTCTAACTGGGAGGCGGGCCCATCCTGTTTATTTCCCTGAAGTTCAACATGGATCCTTCTTCATCAGTTTATTCTTATGTAAAAACTTTGAAACCTACAGCAAACCCAGTGGGTTATATTTAATCTCCTTCACAGAATCTGACACAGTGTATGTGCTTTAGATTATTAAACACTAATCATCTGAGCTGTTAATGAAGAAGCTCAACAAACCAGAGCTGCTCAATTATGGCAAAAATTATAGTCACCATTATTTTTGAACAATATTGAATTACAATCATTTAATGATTTTTCCATCTCAAAACAAACAACAAGGCCTTCTGTTATTTGCACATGGATTGTCCAGTTTCAGTCCAATTAAGGCGAACACATGCAGAAGAAAAACAATTTCCAATTTCATTATCTAGGTGCTTTAGTCTGAAGTCCAGTATTTGTCGGACTAACGCATTTGCATGAATGTCCGTTTTTCACTTATAATTGGGTTAAGGCCACAATTCAACAAAAAGAGAGGTTATTGTGTTTGGACCTAAACATCTCAGGGACACTCTGGATGGCATCACCATAACTGCAAGAAACCTTGGAGTCATTTTTGACCAGGACCTTTCCTTCAGCTCCCACATAAAACATGTGACTAGCACCGCCTTCTTCCATCTGCGCAGTATCACTAAGATTAGGAATATCCTCTCCCAGAGTGATGCTGAGAAACTGGTGCATGCATTTATCACTTCTAGGCTAGACTACTGCAACTCTCTCCTGTCACGATGTCCAAAAAACTCTCTAAAGAGTCTCCAGCTGGTCCAGAATGCTGCAGCGAGGGTTTTGACAGGAGTTAGGAAGAGAGAGCACATCTCTCCCACCTTAGCTTCTCTCCACTGGCTTCCTGTAGGATTTAGAATAGACTTCAAAATCCTTCTGCTGACTTTTAAGGCTCTTAATGATAAAGCTCCAACCTATCTGAAAGAACTAATCATTCCTTACTGTCCTACACAGAGAAAAATAGGGGTACAGAAGGGGGACATTTCTGTACTTCAAGGTACAGTTCTGTCCTACTGTAGCCTATAGGGCCAATTATTGTACTCTAGAGTACCTATGTGTACCTTTTGGGGGTAGAAAAGGCACATAAATGTTCCAGAATGGCAGAAGGTACATATATGTACTCCTAAGGTACACGTATTTACCCCCTAAAGGTACATTATCAGAGACAGTGTGTTAGAAAAAAATAGTAGCTTAAGTAGGAAAGTAGGGATAATAATTAAACATTCAACTAGTAATTATTTTGTAAATATATGTAATGGAGGTCTGTAGGTGCCCCAGTCACGAGGCACCAATAAGGAGAAGGTCTTGGCGAAGCGGTTAGCATCGTCGCGTCCGGTGCAGGAGGTCATGGTATCGATCCTCGCTCAGGGCAGGTCGCAGAGCAAACACACATACCGGTTAAATATATACCCAGGGTATATATGTACGAGTAAAAGTAGTACAAGTAAATATTGTACAAGTACAATTGTGCACCTTGCATCTAAAGGGTATAATACCCTTTAGATGCTAGGTGCACAATACTACTGTACTTAAAGCAGATATCAGTGGCACGGCCGTTTCGGCTAATGCTGTGTTCAAGGCAGGCTTTTGAAACCGTAAGTTACAGCTTCAAGTCACAACTACGACTTGGTAGCGTTCCAGGTAACCCGTAGCTCGTGTTTTTACCGTCCTGTTGTCTGTGAAAGTTCCCTATAACGGCCACTCGTAACTTCCGACCCGTGAACTCGTACCAGATCGAACTGGTATGACTTCACAGGAAGGAAAAACACAAAGTACGAGTTTCCTTGAACGCACCATGAGTTAGCAGCCCCCGCCCTTGTCAGGCATCAATTGGTCCTCGTGCTACGTCACCACATTCACGCGCATCCCTTGGCTGCACACACAGCCCTTCATGCCGTTCTCTCCCCTCATTGGATAACACTTGTATCCCACAAGGAAAATTTTCTCCTCGGGTTACAGCAGAGCAGAGTGACGGAGAGACTCGTGTTTAGGCTGAAATACTTCATGTAAGTGATTGCTGACGGAAAATAGGACTATTTAGGACTTATATTAACAAAAACATTCCACTGATATCTGCTTTAAGCACAGTTGTACTTAAACCAACACTAAGTAACTTTTCAACCTTCATATAATATTTTCATAACTTTTGTGATGGTACATCGACTTACAACAGATTGAATGACACCTCTGTCATGGCCTGAGGGGGTCTGTATCATTATGGTCTGTATCGCCTTCACTGGCACTAAGCAACTTTGAGGAGCATGGTAGGAACCCGGCTCTCACTTAAGTTTCACTTTCACTTTCGTGAGTCACGATGAGGAGGGAGCAGGCCATGCGGCACCTTTCTGTCGGATTGTGTATGTGTGTTTACTGTGAAATGATCAGCTGACCAGAAACTTAGTTCGGAAGTCTTCTGTTAATTTCCATGCACCGGGAGATCAGGATGTTTATGGCACTACGCACTGGTGCTCATGGGAAATGGAGTCTTCTTTCAGGCAAAACACTACCGCTTTGGGCCACTGGCGCCGCCAAACTCAACCAAAACTTAAAGTTTTTTAGTACTGCTTTTAACTGGTACATTTTGAAAAGGTACAAAAATGTACCGGCACCAATGGGTACAAAATTGTCTCTAAAAAAGGTACGCCTGGAGCGACAAGGGTTTGTACCCTTTTGAGTACATTTCCGTATTTCTATTTTTCTCTGTGTACCAGAGCACTCCACTCCCAGAACGCAGGTCTGTTAGTGACTCCCAATATCTCTAAAAACAGACTGGGAGGTAGAGCCTTCAGTTACCGGGCTCCTTTACTGTGGAACCAGCTCTCTCTATGGGTCAAAGAGGCAGACACTCTAACTACATTTAAGTCTAGACTTAAGACCTTCCTTTATGACAGGGGTTTTAGTTAGGGCTGGTTCAGGTAGCTCTGAACCATTTTATAGCTACGCTGCTATAGGCTTCCAGGGGGTACACACTACAGGATAATCAGGGCAATTTTTGTCCCAATGTCCCCTTTACGATCAAAGGGAAGGCAAGGCAAGGCAAGGGAAGGCAATCTTATTTGTGTAGCCCGGCCTCTGATATTCCTGTGGTGTGGGGTGTGTTCAGAGTGATTTTGTCAGGTCTGATCTGTTCGGAAGGCGTTGGAAGGAGAGATCGTAAATAACAGTTTAATATCTGCGACTAGAAATCCTGTAGTGTGTGGGGTGTTCCGAGAGGAGCCGAGCACGCACAGTGTGTAACGTCACATGTACCGGACCAACAGCTAATTAAGACGCGAGCTGAGTCAGCTGACTGACTTTTGTCTACCTGTTGCCATGGTGACTTGGGTATCAGGGCCAGAGTGCACAGCGCTATCTGTAATACTTGTGACTCATGCTGTAACGCATACAGCCCACATTCCCGCCGTCTCCATGACTTTTTCCATGGTCGTTTTTTGTTGTTGTTTTTGTTTTTCCAGTCAGTAAAAGGCCGAAAACAACCGCCGTTGCATCTTCCTGTTCTTCCGCCATGTTTGTTTACACTGAAGTCACGTTCCACCGCGCAAGCAGAGAGATATTGTGCGATCTGTCTTTTGTTTTCATCAAGTGTGTGGTCCCCTAATCCCGGAAGGTTTGAAGAATCCTGTAGTGTGTGTACCGGGGACGGCTCTACATTCCAAAACCCCCCCACTCCGAAACACAGCTATTCGGAACGTTCCCCCGAAACACCACTGTTCCGAAGTCTATGTTTGGAAAGGCGGGGTGTAACCGTGTGTACCCCCCTTTAGACTGCTGGGGGACACATCTGGTTACATGGAGCCCTCTGCTTCGCTCCTCCTTTCCTCTTCTCTTCTCTTCTCCTCTCCTCTCCTCTCCTCTCCTCTCCTCTCCTCTCCTCATGCACAATTTTGAACTTCCATTACTTTGCATTTTGTAGTTTGGCCTTGGTGTCTCTCACTCATTCTGTGTTAACTATTTTATATCTACAAGGCAAGGCAAGGCAAGGCAATTTTATTTGTATAGCCCGTTTTTACAAACAGTTTGTCTCAAAGGGCTTTACATGGCATCGTAACAACATCCTCTGTCCTTAGACCCTCACATCGACTGAGGAAAAACTCCATGGAAAACCCTTTTAACAGGGAAAAATCGGAGAAACCTTAGGGTGAGCAACAGAGGAGGGATCCCTCACCCAGGATGGACAGACGTGCAATAGATGTTGCTATAGGCTTAGACTGCATCAGGTTACATGGATATCTCTCCTCTCCTCTCCTCTCCTCCCCTCCTCTCCCCTCCTCTGCACCAACCGCTGCCTGCTTTATGAACCAGTCTGCCATCCATTACTCCCATTAAGCTCGCCACTCCCTCTGCCTTCATCAGCTCTTGTTTACTGCCCAATTCCACTCCCATGTTTTTCACATATTCCATGTTGTAAACTGTTTTCTTGTCTGTAACAACATCTATTGCATGTTTCTGTTGCTCACCCTGAGGTTTCTCCTGTTTTTCCCTGTTAGTTTTTCCTCAGTCGATGTGAAGGTCTAAGGGCAGAGGACGTTGTAATGATGCCATGTAAAGCCCATTGAAACAATCTATTTGTAAGATTGGGATATACAAATAAAATTGCCTTAAAGCTGCTGCTCACAAAGTGAATATGATGAGCTGTACTCACCAGTGTTTGGTAGAGACTCTTCACAAAGGACTCGCTTTATCTTTCTGTCTTGTCACTGCTGCAGCTCAGTCCTCGATCTCTTACTTTCATTTTCACTTCTGCACTGTGTCACTGAGCCTCTCCTCTCCGCCCCTTGCAATCAGATTGGCCATCCTGTGTGCTGCCTGATGGTCATTGATTTGTGGTGATGTCAATCATTGTGTAAAGCTCTTTACCACTATGTTCACTGTACAGAGCTATGAATACTACAAATACTATAAGATATTACTGTTCACTGTGAGAATTTGTGTTAAGGCTACCACACACATAAAGATAATCTGGCTGATTTTGCCCTGTTTTCCCCCTTCCAACCAAAGACAAAAATCGGCTGATTATCTTAAGAATCGTAAAGGGACAGTATGTAACTTATTTGGCTTTTTATTAGCAATAATCAAATACTGCTTTCATAAATACGTATTTACCAAAGTCCAATCACAACTACACACAAAAACCAGAACCTGCAGCTGTGTCTCTTCCTCATTATTGGAGAAATCAATTCAATCTGTCTTAAAAAGTTAGATGAACAATAAATCCAAACACAGAGGGACGGATAAGACAGTGTCCTCATGGTGTCTCCATATAATCTACACAGTCCAACAGTGTCTACAGGTTTGGGGACCCGATAAAGTGAGGGGCCGTTCTGGGGCCTTTAGTTGTTCTTCTTCTTGACTTCAGAAGTTGTGCAGACAGCTTCCTGTTAGTGGGTTTGACAATAAGCTGAGTTGGTTTGGTTTGTTACAACGTCAATATCACATGATTCACATGGTATTGATCACCTGGACTGTTAGCTTAGCATCATCAGACAGAATAATATTTATAAATTAATGTATTTTACCTGAAAAAACATTTCTGCTTCACAGTTTGACTTGTTTTTGAGTCACTGCTGACATCATCATTAAAATCAGCTGACGTCTCCCTGAAGGTCGAACATGTCTCTGACGCTGACGTATGAATCAGGTGAGAAAATCACACCACACACACACACACACACACTGCAGAAGATATGTTAATAAACATATTTATTGAGATGAAATCAGAGTTTAACAATTTATTGTAATAAAACCAGGACTCGACTGTTGAGGGACTTTTTGCTCCGATCATTCATCAATAACTAACTATGTTTCTCGTTTTCACATAAACACACATTTTTTACAATGATCCTCAAATATGGTTCAAACACTTGAGACAAATGTCCATAAACCAGGTCACCTGCTCTCAGACAGAAACAACCCCTTGTCACTCCTATAAATTCTGTAATATTCGCCTATCCAAGGCGTACCCAAAGTAAATTGAATGCTGTTCTTGAATTGTTTGGAGAATATGGATGGGCTTGGTCTCTTTTGAAAGGTATCACTCTGAAGTTTTTCCCCAAACTGAAATAATCACTATAAGTGCTACTATCATTGAGTAATCTAAGTGGGAGCACACTGAATTAGAATGTTTTTATTCTCGCCTGAATTTTTTTGTTGCAATCAGATGCCTGAAGATGAGTGTAGCTGAGAATTTTAGCTGGAAAACACAATGGGACTACAGCATGAAGCCTTACCTGGCCCCAGTTCAAATTTGATAACAATCCTGCTAAAAATGAGTATTTTACACATGTTTTTCTAAGTGTATATCTAGGCGTTTTCCTAAAGTTGCCATTGACAAACAATACATGCGCCAAAGTGCAGCTTTTGCAAAGTTACGCATGAAAATGGCGGTGCTGCCTTTTCCCAGGGACCGTGAATGCAGCACATCGTTCGTTTCGTAATTTCATTGGCTATTCAATGCTACAGTTGTCATCGGGATCCGTTTCTATTGGCTGAAGCCATTCAGCGCTGTCGGAGGGGATGTTCCTCATGAGACACAGCCACTCATTCGCTATTGCAGGCGGCAGCCGGAGAGAGGGAGCTTGTGATTGGTCGAGTGAGCTGTCAATCGAAAGGTCAGAGGGCAGCGCCATTTTGTAAAGTGAAATAAACATTGTTTTCATGTAAACGCCGGACTTATGAGGAGAAATAAACGGATTTACTGGATATACAATGCGTAATTTCATAAGATGCAGCAGCGGGATGAGGTTATCTACCGGTACAACCGTGTGTTTTGGACTAAATACTTTACTGGATTGGATTTACTGGACTTTTCTGAATGTAACGACACCAAGTTTGTGGGGAAACCCTGTGATCCTGAGCCTGCCCTGACACAAATCGTGAGTTATATCGGCTTTTTACGAACTTTGTTAGCATGTTTATAGTCTGATTCGAGTGTTGCTGTGATGATTATATTTAGGAATGGTCGGCATATCTTTAATCACAAGAGTTTTAGCTTTCCAACGATATGTGGCATGACTATTTCAAGTGAATGGTGACATCCTCTATGACACCTCCCTGATTAAAACCCCCCCGACGGCCCGCCGGCGGGCCGTCGGAATGGCAACAGGCTTTAGAATCTGATGGATCAATAAACAGTGACTCAGCGTATCAGGCCTCACTCTTCACTGCAGCTTCAACAATAATATTCATAATACAACACAATAATTAATCAGATGTTTTCTCTAGAAACAATGAGTTTGATTTTCATTAAACACGAAACAGAAAAAAATAAATCATTGAATTGGTCTACTCAGTTTGATTGACAGGACAGATGATCAGAGGGGCAGAGTTGTCACCTCCAGCATTACCACAGGGATTGAAGAGTGGGTGTAGTTTGTCAGTGAAGCAGCAGCCAGTGAAGGAGTAGATGAGAGCTGCAGCATCTACATCATAAAAGGAGACCAGACCCTCCTCATAATTCACAAACACCCCCACCTTCTCAGGACCAGACCTCAGACTGAGACGGACTGGGGGGTCAACACCAGCTATGCACTCATTTCCAGGTTTCAGACATATCATCCAGTAACCATTCTGAGGACTCAGTGTGATGATTTCCTTCCTGTTAATAGACTCTCTGGCCACTCCCACAATCCACAAAGTTTTTCCTTTGACATGAACCTCAAAGTAAAATCTGCCTGAAGAGAAACTCTGTTTTCCGAGGACAAAAGTATTATATTTAATTCTCTCTGGGTTGTCTGGGAGTTTCTTCCTCACATCACCACAGTGAACTTGTTTTCCATCATAAGACAGGATGAGCCAGGGATTCGCTGTATCAGAATCCAGAGTCACATCCACTGCAAACTGCTGGACTCTCTTCATCTTCATATTTTTGATCTGTCCACGGAGCTTCTTCTCCAGCTGAGTCACAGCTCTCACCACAGTCCCCTCATAGGATGGACGGACTCTGACCTGTGTCCAGTCCTTGGTGGGTGCAGCAGCTTTCAGGGATGGGAAGCTTTGGAGGAGGTGGAGGTGGTCTTCAGAGAGTGAGAGCTGCTCCACCTCAGTGCTTCTCTTCTCCAGCTCAGAGATTTCCTGTTCCAGCTCTGTGATGAAGTCTTCAGCCTGTTTCTCTGAGCTTTTCTGTTTCTCTTCGATCTCCTTGATGAGCTGCTTCAGGCCTCTGTCAACAGACTCCTTCAGAGCAGTGAAGACCTTAACACCTTCTGCTTTCTCTCTGTCTGCAGCAGCTTTACTGATCTTCACTGACTGTTTCATCTTCTCAATCTTCAGTCGTCTCTTCTGGATCATCTGCTGAGTTTCAGCCTCTGTCTTCTGCAGCTCTGCCTTCTTTCCTTCATATTCTTCTCTCAGAGGAACAAACTCATGAGTCTTGTGGTCTAAAACAGAGCAGAGCATGCAGACACATGTCTGGTCGGTCTGACAGAACAGCTCCAGAGGTTTACCGTGCTTCCTACACATCCTGTCCTCCAGATTCTCCACAGGCTCCATCAGCTGATGTCTCCTCAGACCTGACAGTGTCAGATGAGGCTCCAGGTGAGTCTCACAGTAGGAGGCCAGACACACCAGGCAGGACTTCAGGGCCTTCAGTCTGGTTCCAGTGCAGACGTCACAGGGAACTTCTCCTGGTCTGAAAACTTGTTGCTCTGAGCTGCTGCTGCTGGTTTTCTGTTGAGCTTCACGTCTGAACTGAGCAACCATCTCAGAGATGAACCTGTTGATCTCAAGCTGAGGCCTTGTTTCAAAAACCCTCTTACAGATGGGACACTGACACCTGTCACTAACGTCCCAGTGCTGAGTGATGCAGCTCTGACAGAAGTTGTGTCCACATGATGTGGTGACTGGATCAGTGAAGACATCCAGACAGATGGAGCACAGGAACTGATCTTCAGACCTCAGGTGACCAGCAGCAGACATGTCTACACACTGAGGGAGGGAAAACAAACACAACAGTTTAAAATAATGTGTAGGTAGGGTTGGCTATCTTTTCTGGAGCTTTCTTTTTTTTACTGAATTGCATGAAATCCTCTTCACACCCCGACTGTAATCAAGCATTTAAATTTAATTTTGTTCCAACAAAAATGAAAAAAGTCAATCACCTGTGGAATGGACAATCATGGAAAAACACCTTTCTATTATTTTGAACATCACATTCAAGCCAATTTGATGGTGATGTGTCAAACTTCCATCTGTCCTTCCCTTCCTCCTCTCTGTGTGGTCAGTCTTCAATGAGTTTGCTACAGAAAAAAACCCACCAGTAATCCAATGCACCACACTCCAGTCAAGTATGTGCCAATGTACCTCTTTAAGGTGGATGTTTGATGGTTTATTATGATGTCAGGTGTTTTCTTACCCATGAATGAGCCATGAAAAACTGACAAAGAGTTAGCAGTGCTGTGCAGTGAATCCCCACTCCATGTGTGACTCAATACTGTCTGGCGTAGTGGGGCTTCATCCTGATATGAACCCAGTGCTGAACAAGCGCTGAGCCTTCCTGCACTCTGGAGGCGTGGCTTCACAGAGAAGTCTGAGGAAAGGGGCATGGACTTTTGAATTGTGTGTTTCTAAAATGTGGCCTGCTAGAACAATCTCCAACCTTTAAAGAGCCCATATTATGCAAAATCCACTTTCTACAGGTTTTGTAGTGGTCCTATGTGTTCCCGTGGCCTTTCTATGACGCCTGGAGGTGAAAAAAGTCTGTTCACTCCCTTAATTGATTTCTACACTTTTTTGAGATCGTGTCTCCAAAGGGGCGAATTGGAAGTGCTGGCAGACTTGACGTCAGGATGCGCTGAACTTTCAAGTGACTCCACCTCCCGGTACTTCCTTATACTCCCCCTGGGCCAGTCTGGAAAAACGCGAGCTCCGCCCGCTGACACTTTTCCGGAACAGCGACACACAGAGTCTTACAAAATGTATATGCTGTTCTAAATTAAGTTTATTAAACAACTAGTGACGTTTTGTCATTGAACTCCATCCTGTGCTTTTCCAAACCAATAAATGTGAAATGTAAACAACCTATCAGAGAAGAGGAAGTTAAGACCAGACTAACCAATCACTGATCTCCTGAGCTGTTGATGAAGAAGCAGAAGCAGCAGACTAAAGTTGCTTCAATATTATCATTTGATCCATATTGTAAATACAATTTTCCAAACAGGATTAACAAAAAAATGTTCTGTGTAGATAATAGGATGTAAAAATCCCATTGTTTCCTATTATTTACTGATAATTAGGCTACTAAAAACTTGTTTTTGCATGTATTTTGTGTGTGTTGGCATATAGACACAAACATTTACTTCATAAAAATCACACACTGACATATTTAATTTATATTTATATTGTGTATAAGAGGAAGATCTCTGGAGGTAGAACTGTTTTTGTTTTGAAACAACTCGACCGTCTATTAAACATTTGATAATCTCATATTTCCTGTTTTCCAAGCTACACTTAGTGACAAGGACACTGTATTTCCTCTGGCTGCTTCACAATAAAAGCATGTCGCTCTTATTGTGAAAGAGCAGCAGGAAGTAGAGAGTGATGCAGCTGTAGCAGGTGATAACTTGACGGCTCTAAAACCAGGAAATGAGGTGAAGTGTAGAGAGAAGCTGAGAGTTATAAAAGTCCTGAGCAGAGACACAGAGACAGTTTAAAGTGGACTATAGTGTCTCTGTGGACAAACAGCCTCAGGTCTGTTGTGAGCCAGTTCACTAGAGTCAGTGTGACATGAAGAGAGTGAAGCTTCAGCTGAGTAGAGATAAAGCTCAGTGTTAAAGCTGCTGCTCACACAGTGAATATGATGAGCTGTACTCACCAGTGTTTGGTAGAGACTCTGCTGTGTTGCTGACAAACTCCTGATGGACTCACTTTGACTTTCTGTCTCCTCTCAGTCCTCGATCCCTCACACTTTAGGTTTCACTTCTGTGACGTTGAGCCTCTCCCTGTTGCTCCTCCTCCTCCCCCTGCAAAGGTGGAGCTGCACCTGACAGGTGGGAGGAGTCAAGTGTGTGAGTGACAGCTGCTGTTTATCTCACTCACACACTTGACTCCTCCCACCTGTCAGGTGCAGCTCCACCTTTGCAGAGGGAGGAGGAGCAACACAGGAAACAGAGAGAGGCTCAACGTCACACAAGTGAAAGTAAAGAGTGAGAGATCGACGACAGAGAGGAGACAGAGAGTCAAAGTGAGTCCACCAGGAGTTTGTCAGCAACACAGCAGAGTCTCTACCAAACACTGGTGAGTACAGCTCATCATATTCACTGTGTGAGCAGCAGCTTTAACACTGAGCTTCATCTCTACTCAGCTGAAGCTTCACTCTCTTCATGTCACACTGACTCTAGTGAACTGGCTCACAACAGACCTGAGGCTGTTTGTCCACAGAGACACTATGGTCCACTTTAAACTGTCTCTGTGTCTCTGCTCAGGACTTTTATAACTCTCAGCTTCTCTCTACACTTCACCTCATTTCCTGGTTTTAGAGCCGTCAAGTTATCACCTGAAACAGCTCTCTACTTCCTGCTGCTCTTTCACAATAAAAGCCAAAACCTTTTATTGTGAAGGAGTCAGAGGAAATACAGTGTCCTTGTCACTAAGTGTAGCTTTCAAAAGGAAATATCAAATTATCAAATGTTTAATAGACAGACTAGTTGTTTCAAAACAAAAACAGTTCTACCTGCAGAGTTATGTTAGTTTGTGATTTTTATGAAATGTCTGTGTATATACAAACACATATATACACATACATACATGTGCAAAAAAAAATGTGTTTAATAAATCACAGTAAATAATATTAAACAATAGGATTCTTTTAAGTGTAGCTTTCAAAACAAGAAATATAAGATTTTCAGGTATTTAATAGACAGACCAAGTGTTTCAAAACAAAAAATAATTCTTTCTGCAGAGTTATTACAACTTAAATATAAATTAAAGATATCAGAGAGTGATTTTTATAAAGTAAATGTCTGTGTGTATATACCAACACACACAAAATACATGCAAAAACAAGTTTTTAGTAATTATCAGTAAATAATAGGAAACAATTGGATTTTTACATCCTATTATCTACACAGAACATTTTTTTGTTAATCCTGTTTAAAAAATTGTAATTGCAATATGGATCAAGTGATAATATTGAAGCAACTTTAGTCTGCTGCTTCTGCTTCTTCATTAACAGCTCGGGAGATCAGTGATTGGTTAGTCTGGTCTTAACTTCCTCTTCTCTGATAGGTTGTTTACATTCCACATTTATTGGTTTGGAAAAGCACAGGATGGAGTTCAATGACAAAACATCAGCAGGTGTTTACAGTAATAAACTTAATTTAGAACAGCACATTTTGTAAGACTCTGTGTGAAGGATTAATGTTTATACAATTCAAGTTAGAGAACCAGATTCTTAAAGGTTGGAGATGGTTCTAGCAGGCCACATTTTAGAAACATACAATTCAAAAGTCCATGCCCCTTTCCTCAGACTTCTCTGTGAAGCCACGCCTCCAGAGTGCAGGAACGCTCAGCGCTTGTTCAGCATTTTTTTTATTTTTAAAAATGTATTTAGCACAAACAATATCATATAAAAAACAACATGAACAATCAACATGACAGGGATGTGCAAAGGGGAGTTATGAAACCCAAAAGGTCGTATATGAAAACCTCACCCACATATTCAAAAATCTAATTTGTTACAGTTTAAAAACAATAACATAGGAAAATAATTAAACAATAATGAAAAAGAAAAGTAAGTGATTAAACAGTATATATGAGGAAGTAGGGGGAAAAAACCATACATAAATGAATAATACAAAACAAAAATAATGAATGAGATGATAAGGAAAGGATAAGAAGTGAGAGAGAGAGACAAAAGAAAAACATTGGGTTCATATCAGGATGCAGCCCCACTATGCCAGAGTATTGAGCCACACATGGAGTGGGGAACTCTTTGCCAGTTTTTCATGGCTCATTCATGGGTAAGAAAACACCTGACATCATAATAATCCATCCGACATCCACCTTAAAGGGATATTCCAGCGTAAATTTAACCCATGGTCCAACGCACTGTGACATCGAGTTAGACCCCCCCTCGAGAGATGAAGTCTACTGACCGCTAGCTTCTCTAATTATGCAACTTTAGCAATGACCGCACCATAACAAACAGCGCAGTCAATTTCTCTATGCGCAAGCCGCGATAAAAAAGCCACTCATAACCACAAATAATGCTCAGAACAGCACCAAATGTCATCAACAGTACAAATAGGGTCCCAGCCCATAATACGAGGCATCAAACATCTGTTAGCTTAGCCTGGTTTCTATTGAAAAGAGACAAAAACAACTCACCCGCTCTCCTCCAGTTATACGCTACGCAGCAATGTTCTGCGTCCAGCATTCTATTGCTAGTGTGAGTCCAAGTGTTCCGTGCTTGAGTACCGTACACTTCCCTGGCCCAGTACTGTTGGGAGAGGTGTGCTTGGGCACGGTACACTTGGTCATGAATGTGAGCACAAGCACGTAATGCGCTTTCGGTTCGTTCTCCACCACTTTTCTGCAATTGTGTGTAAACAGCAGTCACTTAACGATTATGTCGTGCCATGCGTATGTCAACATCGCTAGCTAACATTGCTTTGAGTAAGCTTCAAGATAACCATGACAACCGGTCAAACAGACAGTTTACCAACACGGAGAATGCACACTTAAAGTCCCCCTCCCGCGACCCTTTTTGGTCATTTTAAAACCAGCAGCTCATCAGCAATGCACCTCTGGAGGATGGGCGGAGACTGCTCTGCTCTGCACCCGCCCAGTCACCTCCTCGCACCCCACCCCCCGCACGCTGACAGCTGGACATTGTACAATTACAGATTCAGCGCGTTTAGTGTAAAACTCCACACTGGGATTCGATCCCAGACTGGAACATAGGTGCAAGCAATTTTGCACTTCCTTTTCTGCTGATATGTGCTCTAACACAAGAAAAATGCCACAGGAACATGTGAAAAGCACGAAAAATACGATTTTCATGGGAGGGGGTCTTTAACCTGACTGCAGAAAGAAAAGGTGTTGTTCTTCATGTAGTCAGGTTAAGCGTGCATCCGCCGTGTTGGTAAAGAAATAACCCCTCTATATCAACGTGATGACGTATGTGTCGGAGGCAACCGTGCTTGAGCACGCTTGGGTTCAGGGTAGTGTGAGTGCGGGCCAGCGGGGGACAGGGGAGGGGGGGGCATTTGTGCTTCAGCACGGTACAGAACAACTGGCCCTAGTGTGAGTGCGCCCTAAATTACGACCTTTCGAAATGGCAGACCTCTTTCAGGTTCGGAATGGCGCCCCTTTTTCAAAAATAATTAAGGCATTCCGAAAATGGCGCACTGGAAGCAAACATGTCAGATTCCTCCTGGCAGCACAAACATTCAGTTTAAGCGGCCATTGGCAGGCAGTGACCACACATGACCACTTGAATCCCCCAGCACCGAGATTCCACCGGCAGATCTCCCTGCCGGAGAGTGGGGGAGTTGTTTTCGTCTCTTTTCAATAGAAGCCAGTCAAAGCTAACAGGTGTTTGATGCCTCGTATTATGGGCTGGGACCCTGTTTGTACTGTTGATGACGTTTGGTTACTGTTCTGAGCATTATTTGTGGCTCTGAGTGTCTTTATGATCGCGGTTTGCAACTAGAGAAATAGACTGCGCTGTCTATTATCGTGTGTAAAAAATTGTGTAAAAAATGCTCCAGAAAAAGATCGCCAACCCTACCTTCATATGATTTTAAAGGAATTTGTGTGTTTTGTCTCCCTCAGTGTGTAGACATGTCTGCTGCTGGTCACCTGAGGTCTGAAGATCAGTTCCTGTGCTCCATCTGTCTGGATGTCTTCACTGATCCAGTCACCACATCATGTGGACACAACTTCTGTCAGAGCTGCATCACTCAGCACTGGGACGTTAGTGACAGGTATCAGTGTCCCATCTGTAAGAGGGTTTATGAAACAAGGCCTCAGCTTGAGATCAACAGGTTCATCTCTGAGATGGTGGCTCAGTTCAGACGTGAAGCTCAACAGAAAACCAGCAGCAGCAGCTCAGAGCAACAAGTTTCCAAACCAGGAGAAGTTCCCTGTGACGTCTGCACTGGAACCAGACTGAAGGCCCTGAAGTCCTGCCTGGTGTGTCTGGCCTCCTACTGTGAGACTCACCTGGAGCCTCATCTGACAGTGTCTCGTCTGAGGAGACATCAGCTGATGGAGCCTGTGGAGAACCTGGAGGACAGGATGTGTAGGAAGCACGATAAACCTCTGGAGCTGTTCTGTCAGACCGACCAGACATGTGTCTGCATGCTCTGCTCTGTTTTAGACCACAAGACTCATGAGTTTGTTCCTCTGAGAGAAGAATATGAAGGAAAGAAGGCAGAGCTGCAGAAGACAGAGGCTGAAACTCAGCAGATGATCCAGAAGAGACGACTGAAGATTGAGGAGATGAAACAGTCGGTGAAGATCAGTAAAGCTGCTGCAGACAGAGAGAAAGCAGAAGGTGTTAAGGTCTTCACTGCTCTGAAGGAGTCTGTTGACAGAGGCCTGAAGCAGCTCATCGAGGAGATCGAAGAGAAACAGAAAAGCTCAGAGAAACAGGCTGAAGACTTCATCACAGAGCTGGAACAGGAAATCTCTGAGCTGGAGAAGAGAAGCACTGAGGTGGAGCAGCTCTCACTCTCTGAAGACCACCTCCACCTCCTCCAAAGCTTCCCATCCCTGAAAGCTGCTGCACCCACCAAGGACTGGACACAGGTCAGAGTCCGTCCACCATCATATGAGGGGACTGTGGTGAGAGCTGTGTCTCAGCTGGAGAAGAAGCTCCGTGGACAGATGGAGGAGATGAAGATGAAGAGGGTTCAGCAGTTTGCAGTGGATGTGACTCTGGATCCTGACACAGCAAATCCTAAACTGATCCTGTCTGATGATGGAAAACAAGTTCACTGCGGTTATGTGAAGAAGAATCTCCCAGACAACCCAGAGAGATTTTCTGAATGGTTTAGTGTCTTAGGAAAACAGAGTTTCTCTTCAGGCAGATTTTACTTTGAGGTTCAGGTGAAAGGAAAAACTGCCTGGTATGTGGGAGTGGCCAGAGAGTCAGTTCACAGGAAGGGATGGTCCTCAATGAGTCCTGATGGTGGTCTCTGGACAATAAGGTTGTCTGGTGGAAATAAGTACATAGCTGGTGTTGACCCCCCAGTCCGTCTCACTCTGAGGTCTGGTCCTGAGAAGGTGGGGGTGTTTGTGGATTATGAGGAGGGTCTGGTCTCCTTTTATGACGTAGATGCTGCAGCTCTCATCTACTCCTTCACTGGCTGCTGCTTCACTGACAAACTACATCCACTCTTCAATCCCTGTGTTAACGATGGAGGTAAAAACTCCGCCCCTCTGATCATCTGTCCTGTCAATCAAACTGAGTAGACCAATGAAATGACTTGTTTTTTTTTTCATTTTGCCTCAAATCAAGTGCTCACAGACAAGACATCACGTATTCATCATAGAAACAAAAACACTAAATCGGTAAAAGAAAATAAATGTGGAAAAATTAAGAGAATAAAATATTTGAAAAAACAAACATTTTGCCTATTTGTTCTTGTTTTTGTTTGTTTTTTTCTATTGGTAAAGGTAAAGGTAAAGGTACTTTATTAGTCACATATACAGCTAGTACAGTGAAATTCTTTCTCTGCATTTAACCCATCCCTGAGGAGCAGTGGGCAGCCACGGTGCAGCGCCCGGGGACCAACTCCAGATTATGAGCCAGTGCCTTTGGTCAGGGGCACTGACTGGATTGTAAGATCCAAACTGTCAATCAAGTGGTTTGGACGGGCTTTCCTGTCCAGGACGAACAGGAGAAACAGGAAGTGGACAGACACATCATGATGTCAGTGTGGAGCAGACAGGTGTTTCCTCCTCTGGCAAATCAGTCTCTGCACATCAGAGGGGAGACGATGATGAGGAGAATGATGATGATGATGATGAAGATGAACCGGTGAGCGTCAGTCAGGCTGTAACACTCAAATCAAAATCATTTATTAGTCTCCCGTGGTAGAAATTTCTCTCGGACAGAGAGCAGTGCTGCTTCACAACAAGACAAAAACAGTACAAAAGAACAGCTGCAGGAAAGAACTAAAAACATACAGTAAAATATAGGTAAATAGGTAGATAGGTAGGTAGTTAGGTAAAGAGACTGAATGATGAGCTGAGGTCCACGCTGCTGTGACATCACCACACTCACACCTGAGCTCTGTTGCAGGTCAGAGGTCTGGTCCCTCTGTAACTATGTCTGTTGTTTCATCTGCCTCAACAGCAGCTTCATCTGCCCTTTTACATCCTCCACAGTCTAATCTCCAGAAACCAACAGCCTGCAGGACTAAAGTCTGTTTAGAACCATCTCTGAGGTGGCGGTAAAGACGGTGGCGGTCCTCAGGTGCTCCTCTAACACACTGTCCAGAGACGCCACAAGATGTCGTCTCATCACGGCCTCCCAATGCCACTTCAAAAACACCACGGGAGAAAATATTTCTGTTGTTATCCACCTCTTCACTGTGTTTTCTCACTGTGATCCTCTGTTCTTCTTCCATCTGCACAGCCATGCTCGTCCTGCCTGGCATGGCTGCACAGCAGTCGACTGTAGACCACTTTCAGGGTTTTAATACATAAAAAAAAAATAAAACATACACAACAAATGGACTAAACATTTTTTCAAGACACTGGAAGTTTACAAAGACTGAAAATATACAGTGTCTATAGAAACTCATCACACCCCTTTGAAATATCAACAGTATTGGTCATACAGCCAGAAATCATTGAACTAAATGTTGTTGTTTTTTCACTTTGATAAGGAGGTTTATATTGTGTATATACAGCTCATAAATGTAAGATTGTATTTATTCTACTTTCCAGGGTGTAATGTGACAAAAGCTTAAGATTGTGTAAAGGTTATGAGGAATTTCTAGAGGTACATACAAACTGTATGTAGGTATGTCTATTGATTGATTCTCTCATCTACCAAAATCAGTTTGAACTGAAAAATGTTGCATCTTGTGTCAAATATTAAAGCAGAAGTAAGTGATATATTTGTGTTAATATAAGTCTTAAATAGTTCTATCTTCCGACAGCAATCACTTCTATAGAGTGTTTGGTCTGAAACACGGGTCTGTCAGTCACTCTGCTCTGCTCTGAGCCCAGGAGAAAACTTTTATCGTATCCTACAGTTTTTATCCAATGAGGAGAGAGAACGGCATGCAGGGCTGTGTGTGCAGCCAAGGGACGCCGTGAATGTGGTGACGTAGGGACGAGGACTGTTATGGTGCGTTCAAGGAAACTCGTAACTGGTGTTTTTCCGACCTGTGAAGTTGTAGCTACCAGTTCGATCTGGTACGAGTTCACGGGTCAGAAGTTACGAGTGGCCGTTATAGTGACTTTCACAGGTAAAACAGGTCGGAGAAACACGAGTGGGTTGCCTGGAACGCTACAAAGTTGTAAGTTGTGACTTGAAGCTGTAATTTACGGTTTCAAAAGCCTGCCTGGAACGCAGCATTAGCCAAAACGACCGGATCGCTTACTTCTGCTTTAATCCTGTGCGTTCGCCTCGTTTGTTCGCCTCCGAGCCTGTACCGATCAGCGATCTCCCGTGTGGTCCCGCTGGAGCTGGCCTGAATTGACTGTTGACTGACTGACTCAGACTGACTCTGACTGGTGCGCTTTACCGACTCCCCCCTCTGGTGCGTGTGAGTAACTGCCGATTGATTTTTGTTGGATTATTTTTGCTTTGGTTTTTCCCCTCTTTTTGATGACTGCTTTGGGTTTTTTCTGACATTTTCTGTTTTTCTGAAGATCGGATTTTTTGTTGAAAAAACTGAGAAAGAGACTCGTTAAAAGAACTGTTTATTGTTTGTGAACATTGAAATATATTTTGGTACAAAAGAAAACAAAAGAAACCTTGGTTGTGTCCTGTTTGTCCTTGTGCTTGTGCTGGGTTCAGTGTTTGAAGGTGTTTTTTAATGAAGGGTACATATTTGAAAGTGATTTATTGAAAGTGTGTATCCTTTGTGTGGGTTAGTGACACAGACTTTATTGTCAGGACTCTGACGCCTGACTGGCACCCCAGCATTAATTAAACCTAAAAAGTTGCACTAAGAAACCGTCACAATCAGGCCTTCAGCCTATACTGTATATGCCTGCTACCTGTCACGCCATTTCTCTAGTTGCCTGAGGAAGACCACGTCTGGTCCAAACATTGCAATTATCCAATAAATGGGAGCCTTAATCCAGTGTGCGGATATTCCCTTTTTTTCTTTTCACTCTACAATGGGCTCTATGCACACAGCTCCACTACTGACCATTGTGACTACTCAGACACACCTGGATTAATCAGTGTGTCCAATAATGTAAGACAGGAAATAAAAGAGCAGCTTTAAGTTCAGGAAGTAGTGGAGCTGTACATAAAGCCCATATAGCCCAGATTGATGGAGGCTGCAGCAGTGGTTGACCTTCTGGAACTTGATCCCATCTCCACACAGGATCTCTGTAGCTCAGTCAGAGTGATCTGTGTGTTCCTGGTTACCTCTCTAACCACGGCTCTTCTCCCCAACTGTCCAGTTTGGTCAGATGGCTGCAGCTCTAAGAAGAGACCTAGACGTCTTCTATGTAAGAATGATGGCGGTCACTGTGTTCTTACAAACAACAAGTGCAGCAGAATATTTGTGTAGCTTTGTCCAGATCTGTGCTTTGCTACAATTCTGTCTCTGAGCTCTTGGGGCAGTTCCTTCAACCTCATGGATCTCATTTTGCTCTGATATACAAATGGTTGTAAAGCCTTATTCAGACAGGTGTGTGCCTTTCCAAATCATGTCCAAACTATTTAATTCAACACAGCTGGACTCAAATGAAGGTGTAGAACCATCTCAGATATGGATAAAAGAAACTGACAGCACCTGAATGACCTACATGAGAGTCAGAGCAAAGAGTCTGAATACTGATGTTCAGGTGATATCTCAGTTTTTATTTTTTTAAATTATGAGAATTTGCAAAAAAAAATTTAAAAAATTCTAGGTTTTTGCTGTCATGATGGGGTCATGAGAATTTTTATTTTTATTTATTTATTTTTAACATAAAGCTGCAAAATAAGGGGTCTGAAAACTATCCCTACCCACTGTATATTCTTTCCCAATGCGCCAACCTAGTGTTCAAACACAAAAACTACATTATGGCTGCAACATACAACTACACATTTGTCCAGTGATGATGACAAGTGAATACTTTATACTGTAAAATGCTCCAGTTAGCATACAGCGTGTCAGTGTGCAGTTGTTTTTCCTATTTTAATTGTTGTAGAGCTTTCACATGAGAAACTGATTTTTATACCAACAGAAAATGAATTCCACTGTTTAAACAGCATTGATGAAAAACATAAAAATAAAAATGCCAGAAAGTTAAAACACAAATAACACAGTAATAGTTTCAATTAAACAGATGGAATAGATGAAATATCAACTAAATTCAAAATATCTGAGCATTGTGTGTGTGTGCACCCTTACATCCTACCCAGGTGAGGAATATAACATTTTAATGAAAAGCATAGAATAAAAAAATATTGTGTTGGTCTCTTTTGCTGCCAAATCCACAACAAACTGCGCTGCACCGTGTTCTGACAGCTTTCTATCAGAAGCAGCATGAACTGGTTCAGCAGACTTTTTTCATTTGTGAAAAAGCATGACGTTACTGGGTTACAATTGGGGCGTGGAGAGGATTTCAAGCAATTCAGTAAAGAATGTCACAGAATAAGATCTCCAACCCTACCTTTAATTCTCCTTATTGATCACAATAAGTCACGTACAAAGTAGGGGTGGGGGAAAAAATCGATATTGCAATATATTGTTGTGCTCTCTGTCGCAATAAATAATCGATACAATGACGGCAAATATCGATATTTTGTTACAACACACATTATGGATTTACCCCGTTGTCACCGTCAGTACTTTTTTTTTTTCACCGTCAGTACTTAATCTCTCCTGTCCTTTTTGTGGGGGCGCTAATCCCGTAAATGAGGGTAAAGTAGGCGTGAGTAGCGGCAGAACAACAGAACAACAACAGAAGAAGAAGACCCACCCGCAAGTTTCCACTCTAAAGTGTGGACCCAATTTGGCTGTTACGAAACAGATGACAGGAGAACACTGGATAAAGAATATAATCTGCAAGAACTGTTTTGCGAAGGTAAAATATACAGCAGCCAACCACACAGACAGGCATGTGTCTCTGTGTGTGTGTGTGAGTTACTACGGTTACCGCAACGCTCCCGTCCCCCAGATATTTCTGCAGCTGGATTTACATGATCCGGTCTGAGACATGAAACTCATGGACTGAGGAGTCGTCCCACTGCGTCTGCACGTCACACCGACGGTCGTACATTTGTAGGAGGAAGTTGTAGTTGCTGTTGCTGTGGTTGTGTGCGACGTAGAGCTGCCGCTTCCACTAGCGAGTTTTTTGTTTTTTTTCCCCAATCGCCCGTTCATTCAGCCTGGTGGGGGAGGGGGGGGGGCGGCGCTGTCTTATAATGTTACAGAAAAGCTGCATGTTTTTTCTCCTCATGTCCTACACTAGAGAACTTGTTCTTCTTATCACCAAAGAGGCTGCTCTCTCTCTGACAGCTGATTTTTAAATACCATGAATGGAAAATTACATAAAACAAGTTGCTACTGACTTTTAAGTATGATAAAGCACTGTCCTGGTTTACATAAGACATGTTATTAATGTTCATGCACTTTAATGTCTCCAGCTGTACGGTGTTTATTCATTTGTACATTGTACGAAGTTTTGGAATAAATGCATGAGAATTTTTCCTTTTTATGTTTTTTTTTCCCAGTCACATACAGTATATCGTGATATATCGTTGATGAAATTTCTTGCAATATATCGAATATCGCAGATATCGTGTATCGTGATATTATCATTATCGTGGGCCAAATATCGCCACAGTATCGAATCGTGAGTTACCCATATCGTCCCACCCCTAGTACAAAGGGAGGACTGAGACTGTTTGTGAATCCTGGTTTTAGAAGTCCTCACAAATGCACTTCAGATGCTTACAAATGAGATATAAAAACTGAAGTCAAAGATGGTGTGATACCTGAGACAATAAAGCAGAACGTTTAAGAGCCATATGTGATTTTATTATCAGTTTAAAACAAATGCCAATAAACATCCATCATATAGAAGCAGTTTAGATGAGTTTACTATTTACCATGGATCAACTCCAAGATGTCTACTACAATAAGATGTTGGTTCACAAACAAGCAAGAAACATGTTCTTTCTATAGATATGATGTGGCTATTATATCATACCAAGCAATAATGCACAGTTGAACATAAAATTAATATTGTCATTAATTGTCACTAATTTTAATTTACGCTAAGTTAGATACATGATACACTCCTTTAGAGACATTTTTCTAACATGACTACCATTAATGAATATCAGAATCAAATACAGAACAATACAACACCCATAAATGATGAAAAGCTTAGTAATATTGTCTTTACATGACTTAGATTCTTTGCAGTAAGTTACATATCAGATAAACTTGAGCAGAGCACAACAACAGAGCTAATGCTGATCTAGATACAATGACAAATGATTAGAGAGAAACATATCAGAGTTGAACACTTCAAATACGTCATCAACATGAAGCTTCCTGTATCAGTTAACATGACTAAACTTTTAAAGGCTTAAGAAATATAGGCAACACTTGTTATTGACATGAGTTTAGAAGTTAGTTACACAGGTTCTTTCAGAAACTTTCCCTCCATTCTCTCTTCTCTTCTCCATTCAGTTTCTGACATTATCACAATTTCACCTTCATGGAAACATTTCTTGACAAGAATTTCAACAACTTTAGATAAAATCATGATTTAACATGATCAGATAAATGTTTATGGAGTCGTTCCTCGATGCTGTGTGTTTTAAGTCTAAACATGAATAAAACAATCAGGTTTGTGAGTCCTGTGATCTGTGTTGAATTGTTAACAGTCCAATCTAAACCAAAGTTTGGGGTCTGATTGTTTTGTTGAATTCAGCTACTGCATCTCATCCAGACTTTTAATTGCATCACGTTTTGTGCATCTCCTCCACTCACTGGGAATTGATCCTCTGCCCTGGAATTTTAACTCATAGTGGCGTTCCAGATCACTTTGAAAACGACACACAAACCACTTCCAGTATGCCAGATTAGACCCACCAGCGGTAATGGTCCAGTCTTTAAAAGGTGAACCAGCAGTCCAGTACTGTTTATAGGGAAAGGACTGTTTTGAATCACGAGGGTAAAATCCCCAGTCACTTGCCATTTTTGTTGAGCAGAATTCAACAGTCATGTGGTCTGTGTCTTTCCAGGAACCTCCTCTAACTGCAGTAGATCGGTGAAAAGGAACACTGTGTTTGTCAGGACTGTGGTTTTCAACTGTGTTGGTGCAAACAGCTCCACAGAATGGACACTCTTCCCAGCAGCACTTGCACAGCTGATCAATCAGGATTTGATCAGGCTTCAGTCTGGATTCATTCATCTCTTCCAGTGAGAGGCTGCTCATCTGCTTCATGATGCGTTCAAGGCCTTTCTCTATCTGTTCTTTGAGAAACTCAAAATTGTTTATGTCTCTGAAGTTTTCAGGACAAATTACATCAAATTTAAACTTGTCTTTTATCAATTTGGAAAATTGCTCCAGCCACATCTCTATGTTTCCGCTCTGAGCTGTGACTTTGTCTGTTGCTGTGAATAAAGCCTGACTCACAGCTTCTTTCAGGTCTTCAATATTTTTCTTGAGTGTATCTCGTGCTTTATCTTGTTTGATGTATTTCTTTACCTCCTCTTTTATAAAATTTTCTACACTTCCTCTTGGGCGTCGGATGTAGGTGATGAAATCTTTGAAGTTTTCTTTCTCTGCCAGTGACTTCAACACATGTTTCTCCAGGTTCAGTCTGTTCTCCTTGAATGCTGGGACATTGCACCTCATCTCTCCAGCCAGATCGTGGGCAGTCTTGTTCCAGACAGCCTCAGCAGTGGAAACCTTCAGTTTGTCACAGATCAGTTCTCCGAGTACAACAGCAGAAGAGCTTCCTTTACAGTAGCTACTGAAAATATTGTAATATTGATCTCTTTTGCTTTCTAAATAAACACATGGATCATTCTTCTTCTTGAATTTGTTGTGGGACTCTGAAAGCCAACGCCCTGCTCTGTCAAACACATACAGTGAGAGATCAACTGTGAACTCCTTCTTCAGAGCATAGTTCCTCTCTGGTTCAAATTCTGTCACTTTGTCTTTGACAAGTTTGGCCACTTCTTGTAAATAAGTTGAACTGTAGCCACTTGTAGCTACAGGTTTGTTCTTGATTGTTTCAAGTGACTGTTTTTCAACATCGTCAATCAGGGATCTGATCTGTTGTTGGTCTTCAGACTGTAAAGAGCCTTTGAAGAAGCTGACTACTACTGACAACCCCTTCTGGACCACATACTGAGAGTAATCACCAGCCTCTGATATGTTTTTGTATCTGCCACTTTTTCTGCATTCATCTATTAGTTTCCATTCAAATCCAAGCTCATGGAGGATATTTGTCTGATCTTCCTCCAAGTTGATGTCTTCAATAGGTTTTATACCTTCAGTTAGTTCTTTCACCCAGACGCTCCAAACAGAGTCAAACTGCTGTTTCAGTTTTCCTTCATCTTTTGCCTTGTCTTTTAACTGCTGAGCGAGCTCTTTGCTTTTCTGGAGCAGCTTCTTCTCAAACTCTGCCTTCCGATCATCAAGCTTTTTACAAGCCTTTTTCTGCTGGATAACTTCATCCAGTTTTTTTTTCACTCCTCCCACCAGTTCATCATGCAACTCCTTGATCTTGGTCTCAAATCGTTTTCGCCACTGAACCAACATTTCTTTGTCTCTGTCATCATCAAAGTACTTTTTCATTTTCTCTGTGGTCTCTTCATATGTTTTGCTCATTTGTTTAGACAGATCACTGAGCTCAGTCTTGTCACATTCTCCATTTTCAATTCTGTTACGCATCTGGTCTTCAACAGTCAACATGTTGCTCCTCAGGGCCCAGGTCCAGTTCCCGTACTGAACCTCAAGTTTTCTGTACACTGCAATTTCAAGCGTGTTCTTGAAGCTGAAGACAAAGTTTTCACTGAGCAGGGCGTTCCACAGGTCCTGAACTTTGCTTTTGAACTGTGACAGAGTAAACCCAGTAGACTGTGAAGCTTTAGAGACAATGAAGTTCTTCAGCTCTTGGATGCTCTCACTATAACCTGGATTTGGAGGAGCCATAGGTGGACTTCCCTCCCATAGCTGGGCAAAGTATTTCACATCTTTTTGCACATCAAATGCAATGACGTCACTGAAAGACTTGACATTACAGACCTCCTCTTTGGCAGCTAGTTGGGCCATCTGGTCCAGTTTCTCTTGCAGGCGTCTCTTTCCATCCTTGTTCTTCTCTGCAGCTGAAATATCTGTAACATTCTGGTGAACAAACGCACAACTTGGAGAAAGTTTAACTCTCTTCATCCTCATGAAAGCCTGAACAACAATCTGCAGAACATCTTGCATGTCAGCTGGATTCTCTCCAAAGATGTTGATCAGTGTCATGTTTCCCAGACCAACAACAAAGGTTGCCAGTTCATTGTCGTGGTTTAGAGTTGTGTTACCTGCTAGTTCAAGAGCTCGCAGTCCTTCAGTGTCCACCACCAGAACATAGTCAAACTTCAACTCTGTCTTCATCTCCTCTGACACTTTGACCAGCTGCATGAAGGCTCCCTTGGTGCATCTGCCAGCACTCACTGCAAACTGTAACCCAAACATGGCATTCAGCATGGTTGATTTTCCACTGCTTTGTACGCCCAAAACTGACAACACAAAAACTCTCTTGTCGCCCAGTTTCTTGATGACTGCATCTAAAAGACTAGTGATCCATGTTAGAGGCACATGACCTGCATCACCATCCATCAGCTCCATGGGATGTCCTGATATCATCAGCTCTGCAGCCAGCTCAGGGTATTTAGACCAGTCAGTCTGTCTCCTCTGTGGTTGTTTCTCCTGATCTTTATGGGCTTCATAGATCTGTCCCATTTCTCTGAAGATGTGCTCCAAGCCAAAGTTCACTGACTGCAGTTTTTCTGATATTTTTTCAAGCTCACCTTGTTTTGTTTTTAGCTTCTTGTCATGATCTTCCTTCTCAGATTTCTTCTGCTTCTCATCACCGCTGTCAGATTTGTCATGTTTCTTCATGGCCAAGACCTCAGACCACGTCTTATCATATTTCTGGAGAATTGATGTGAGCTCGTCTGTGGAGCGGGCGTCCATTAAGATCTGAGTCCATTTCAGGAAATACTCTGTTGATGTCAAAGTGGAGAGACTTTCAGTGAACACTTCCACCAGTTTGCTGTGAGAAGCATCACATTGTTCTTGTCGTTTTTTTCCCAGTTCTTTTTCCTTTTTATTTTCCTCCTCTGTAATGTTACTTCCTGTGAGGTGATACAGGTCTTTCTTTATTTTGCACCACTCATGCCACAGTCGGCCATGACAAGGGAGGAATTCATCTTTGATTTTTGAAACATCCTTCCCCTTAAGTAAATCCACTATTTTCATAGCAGCAGATTTCCCTGTTTGACAGACTGTGTCAGCTTCATCCACTCTGATTCCAGAGACCTGGGCCATGGTTTCAAGCTGGAAGGATGTATGTGGTCCAGACAAGATCCCTGTAATGATCCTTCTTAGTTCTTCAGACATGTCTGACTGGCTTCTGTCTTTAAGACCCATTATGAATTTCCCCTCTGTTATCTTTTCAGCATCACAACTGTCATCAGCAATGAGAAAGATGAGAGGCTTTCGAGACTCAAGAAGATCTGAGAGAACTGTCATAGCTTTGCCTTTTCCTTGAAGAGTTGGTGCAAGAACAACATTGACAGAAGATTTTTCAATCAGTATGTCACGTTGTTTCATTGTTTTCATTGACAGAGCGTCACCATGAAGATTACAGAAGGCAGTGCAGTCAGTGAAGGCATCATTGGGTTTCCCAGCAGGACAGTACCAGGCAATCTCTGCTACACCATCCATCAGATGGCGAGACTTGGTGCTACCTGGACAGTCTCTGTGGAAGAAGGTGTTGTGGCGGTCGTTGATCAAAGTGTTGATCAGCTGAGATTTAGACACTGACAGTGAACCCAGGCGGAAGAATGACACCATGGGTGTCTCAGCTTCACAGATGGGTGAACTCTTGATGATGGGTGAATTATCTTTGACTTCAGTTTTCTTCCATGTTTTTCTTATTTGTCTGAATGTCCACAGAGGACACTCAACTTTCATTGTGACTGGGTCAGGGACAAGCAAAGGTAAGGCGTACTGACACTGTGAGAGCTTGGTCACCATGTTCTGCTTCAGGAAGCTGTCTGAGCAGTGAAACACTGCCATTTGAACGTCCATTGGATGAACATGAGTCTGACTTGATTGATCACAGCCCTTTCTTCTGCTCAAAATAGCACTTAACACACTGTTTCCCTTTCCTGACACTGGTTCTGAATGGCTCACCTTGGCACTGACTTGTCTTACAGATATATATCTGGCTCTGTAGTCTAACATCATCAACCTCTGAAGAAAAGTACGAGCTAGATCTTCCTCAGATGTTTCATGGTCATGTTTCACTGGTCGACCTACTTGAAGAAAATCTGCTGGTGACAACTTCTGTTGATGTTTGTCTGGAAGGTGGAGTCTCTGAAGAAGTTTTTCAGTTTCTTTTTGATTCTCCATGTTTGGCTCCCCAAAAGTCTTCACTGTCGCCTGTAAACAATTATGTACAAAAAAAGTAATGTCACTCAGTGGGAAGAAGTTAATAGTGATTCAATCTTGTGAAAGAAAAAGGATTTCTCACCTTATTTCCACTCATGTCCAAATCGATGGCACCTGTAGGACAATGAACCAAACAATAATTTGAATATGGAATGGAAATATTTTTCCAGTGGCCACTGATGTTAAAAGCTTAATTTGTTTCTGTTTCACTGTCTGTCGGTTGTACAATTTTTGTTTTGTCTCTTTAGTGCAGTTCACATGTCAATGTCATTATTGTAGCTAAATGTAATTTTGAAAACAGCAACATATTTCTGAATCAACTGTATAAAAGTCTGGCAGGGAATCTGTATGGAAGAAGTGTACAGCAAGTAATCTTAAAATCACTCAACATGTCACCAGAGACTACAGACTCATGTTAATTCAAATACTGATTTAACTGACAACAACAGCACAGCCTGAATATTCATGTGTAAAATGTTATTTGCAGCCTGCAAATCATGTTTATGTTTTGTGGTTTGGCCTGTTGCTCCACCCAGTGCTCTCTACCAATCACAGCGTCAGTGGTGTTTCAGCATCCAGGTTGCCAGTTAAGCTACAAGTGAGTTGTGGATAGAAGGGAGCTAAAACATCTCCAATTGAGATTGCAATAAAATGTTAATAATCATAATAATAAAGATTGCTTTCTAATAACGGCTATGGTCATATTTCCTTGATATCACATGGGAGAAATAAGCAGCTTATCACTCTGCTGTCCAATACACAGCCTGCTGTTGTGAGCAGATAGTTTGTTCAACCTGCATCAGCTAAAGCTAAAGGGAAGAAGTAGCTACAAAGTGAAAGTTGGAAAAGAGAGGAATTGTGGTGAAATCGAGCCAACGGTAAATAAAGTGACAGTGAATGTGTAGAGCGCTTCAAGGAGTCCGGCCCGGTCAGGTCGCCTGTCTCCGCTCGTCATGTGTTAATGTGGAGGAGAAAACTCAGACTGTGAAAACACTGAGCTGCTTGTGTCGTTTATTCTGTCGTTAACACGTCTCATTATGTTGGCTCATCTACGGTGTGAAGAACATGCACTAAGGCTCCTGTTGATGCAGTTCCGGTGTGTGGGGGGGTGTTATATATATATATTTTTTCCTATAATAACAGATATAGATCCTTCCCTCTGACTGCAGGTAGTAACTAACATATTTTAGAGAGGTGTGATCATCTTTACATTGAGACTGACTGTGTGAGTCAGCAGAGCAGAGGTTAGCATGTGGCTATCTGGCAGCCTGGAGAGTGTGGGGGGGGGACACCACATTGCTGTGTTTTGAATTTGACTGCAGCAACACTTTTGGCCACTGTCTTACAACAGCTCCTTTCAGTGGTGTGCACAGACATTTTGGGGGTCAGGTGCTCAGTGAAAAATAAGGGCACTTTATGCAGCATGTGGTACGACCTGCTCTCTTATTATAGCAGTGTGAGATTCTAAATGAAAACAAAAAAACGTTATAGACACATGTTGCACGTAATTGCATATTTATTTCATTATGTTTATAAAATTACCGCATCAATTCAAAGAGACTATGCATTGGAAACAGTAAAAACTAAAGATGCCATATTGTGCATTGTGTCAAACAAATAACCACAAGTGGGGAGACCAGCAGGCAGAGCCGCAGTTTAACACGCCCCTCTGCTGGGTCCCTCTTGTTGTCACCCACCCAGCCTATAGAAACTGTGTCTGCCTCGAGGCTGTCTAAGCCTAAACCCCAATCTAGAGGAGTTGTTTATAGCAACTTAGTTAAAATCAAAACCACTGCTCCAGCAAGCCAAACTAATAGAACTATTAAATGTGGTTTGCTCAACATTCGTTCTCTCCCATCCAAGTCTCTCCTAGTGAATGACTTAATTACAAGTCACCATATTGACATATTAACTCATTGAGTGCCGCGCTCCTTTCCAAAGTTTTAGTCAAGTGTACCGGCAAATTAGACCATATTTGACTTTTTATTTTAGAGACATAGTGTATTCTATATTATTGCCACCAACACATACTGTAGCTCATTTGAAAGGTTTAACTTTATCCTTCAAATGGCCACAAACCGTTTGTTTCTACGTGCCTCCGTTCCTGAGAAAAGTCAAGCTAAACATGGCTGGGTTTCACCAAAATCCCTCCTTTTTTTCTAGAAAAGGAGATAGAGCGTCTTTTATGAAAGGTGCGCTGTTTGTGCCTGTCGCTCTTCAGACACTCGCATTTCTGGATCAAAGGGCTCGTATAAGATAAATATATACAACAATTGTTGTTCTATTCACAAAACCACCATCGGGGGCGGGGGGGGCGCCACTAAACAGCAATAACACAGACGCAGCGTGCCGTGTCACAGCCTCTCGCCGCGGAACGTGAGGCTCTGCCGGCCACAGCGGCTCGCGAACACCGGTCCCGCCGGTGGTCGCGGTCCGTCTGTGGTACGGGTCGGTGGTGCCGGTCTGCTTTGGTCCAGAGACCATCAGATTTTACCGCGGGAGGACTTTGGGGAGGACACGGTGTTGCTCCAGATGAAGACCGGGCGGGACAGTGGGCTGAGAGCTTCCTGGTTCAGCTCCCAGCTGCTGCAGCCTCGCGGGTGAGAGCAGAGCAGCAGCGGAGCAGCTGCTGCATCTGCATGCAGAACTCCGTTTGCAGAAGCTGAGTTATGATAAAAACTTCCAGATCATGAGCTGTCATGTGACTTTGATCGTCATCTATTTCAGTTCTCCTCGTCGTAGAGTCCCCAAATTTACATATAATGTGTATTAAAGTGTCTATTTTCATAATTTAAAAAAAAAGCAAAAAACGAAAAATTTCGTTTTTGGCACTCAACGCATGGGAACGAAAAACGAGAAATTACGTGGTTGGCACTCAATGAGTTAACACTCACTGAGACCTGGTTGCAGCAAGATGAATATGTTAGTTTGAATGAATCTACCCCTCCTAGTTACATTAACTGTCATGTGCCTCGTAACACAGGCCGAGGAGGAGGAGTGGCTGCTATTTATCAGTCAAATCTGACTATCAACCCTAGACATAATAGTTCATATAATACATTTGAAAGCCTTACTGTCAGCCTCTCTCACCCAGACTGGAAAGCAGAAAAACCACTCTTACTTGCTGTAGTGTATCGTCCTCCTGCACCTTATTCTGAGTTTCTAGAAGAATTCCCTGACTTTCTGTCAAATTTAGCAATGAGCTCAGACAAAGTCATTATAGTAGGTGACTTTAACATTCATGTGGACGTCGATAATGATTCTCTGGCTACTGCCTTCAAGTCACTTTTGGATTCAGTCGGCTTCTCTCAGAGGGTAAACAAACCCACTCACACTTTTAATCATATCCTTGACTTAGTACTTACTTATGGAATAGAAGCTGACCATGTCACAGTTCTTCCTCAGAACCCCGTCTTGTCTGACCATTCTTTAATAACATTTGAATTTACTTTAACAAATTATATCCTACCTGGGAAAAAATCCCGCTACAGTAGATGTCTATCTGACACTGCTGTTTCTAGATTTAAAGAGCTTATTCCAGCAGAGCTTGCTGCCACATCCTGTAACCATATTATGGGCAGTGATGCTGACTTCACCACATTCTGTAACCATACTATGGGCAGTTATGCTGGTTTCACCCCCACACAGGTGGACTATCTTGTGGATAGCACTGCAGCAGCACTCCTTGGAACACTTGATGCTGTAGCTCCCCTCAAAAAGAAAGTTATCAATCAGAAAAGAATAGCTCCCTGGTACAGCCCAAACTTGCGCGCTTTGAAACAGAAGACCAGACAGCTGGAAAGGAAAACACATTCCAGCCAACATGAGGAAGACCGTCAAGCCTGGAAGGATAGTTTATTAATATATAAAAAAGAACTCCGTAATGCTAGAAGCAATTACTATTCATCTCTAATAGAAAAGAATAAGAACAACCCCAGGTTCCTTTTCAACACTGTGGCCAGGCTAACCAAGAACCATAGTGTTGTTGAGCCATCCATCCCTCCAACTCTCAGCAGCAACGACTTCCTAACTTTCTTTACCGAAAAGATAGTTAATATTAGAACAAAAATTGCTAGTAATGGCCCACAGATTACGATACCCATAGAAGCACCTCCCAGACTTGGTACACACTTGGACAGCTTCTCTCCCATCGACCTATCAGACTTAACTTCTGCAATTACTTCTTCCAAGTCAGCCACATGTCTGCTGGATCCAGTTCCGACAAGACTACTTAAGGATGTCTTCCCCTTAATTAACATTTCTTTTCTGAACCAAATCAATCTTTCCTTAGCCACAGGCTACGTGCCACAGGCCTTCAAGGTGGCTGTCATTAACCCTTTACTTAAAAAACCTTCTCTTGACCCAGATGTCCTTGCCAACTATCGGCCTATATCCAACCTTCCTTACATCTCTAAGATCCTTGAGAAGATTGTCCTGGAGCAGCTACATGAACATCTGCACAGCAACGTGCTCTTTGAAGCTTTCCAATCTGGATTCAGAGAACACCATAGCACTGAAACAGCACTTGTCAAAGTCTCTAATGATCTTCTTATAGCTTCAGACAGAGGTCTCGTCTCTGTTCTTGTACTTTTGGACCTCAGTGCTGCATTCGACACCATCGACCACAGCATCCTGCTGCAGAGACTAGATCATGAAATAGGGATTAAAGGAACTGCCCTCAAATGGTTTAAGTCATACTTATCTGACAGGTTTCAATTTGTTAATGTTAATAACGACCACTCAGAGTATAGCAGAGTTACGTATGGTGTACCGCAGGGTTCAGTCTTAGGGCCAATCCTCTTCATTCTTTACATGCTCCCATTAGGTGGCATCATCCGGAAGCACTCAATCAATTTTCACTGTTATGCGGATGATACGCAACTCTACTTGTCCATGGAGCCAGATGACAGAAGCCGCCTCATCAATCTGCAAGACTGTCTGAAAGACATTAGATCCTGGATGTCCTCTAACTTCTTGCTACTAAATTCAGATAAAACTGAGGTTATTGTGTTTGGACCTAAACATCTCAGGGACACGTTCTCTAATCAGATCGCTACTCTAGATGGCATCACCCTGACCCCGAGTACAACCGCGAGGAACCTTGGAGTCATTTTTGACCAGGACCTTTCCTTCAGCTCCCACATAAAACACGTGACTAGGACCGCCTTCTTCCATCTGCGCAGTATCACTAAGATTAGGAATATCCTCTCCCAGAGTGATGCTGAGAAACTAGTACATGCATTTATCACTTCTAGGCTAGACTACTGCAACTCTCTCCTGTCAGGATGTCCGAAAAACTCTCTAAAGAGTCTCCAGCTGGTCCAGAATGCCGCAGCAAGGGTTTTGACAGGAGTTAGGAAGAGAGAGCACATCTCTCCCACCTTAGCTTCTCTCCACTGGCTTCCTGTAGGATTTAGAATAGACTTCAAAATCCTTCTGCTGACTTATAAGGCTCTTAATGATAAAGCTCCAACCTATCTGAAAGAACTAATCATTCCTTACTGTCCTACCAGAGCACTCCGCTCCCAGAATGCAGGTCTGTTATGGCGCATTTCCACTAGCACGGCTCGGCTCGATACGGCTCGGCACGGCACGGCACGGCTCGGTTTGGTTGTGTTTCCATTACAACTGAGTATCACTAGTGCCGCCGTGACGTCATTTACACGGCGCCGAGCAACGCTCTAAACTCTGTAAATATATAACTTTAGCAACATTTGAAACATTTTCAGGCGAGAAAGTAGTCGTTTAGATCCCCAACGTGTTGAAAAACTGACAAAATACCAGCTGTTTACAATTTTGTTTCAACGAAGTCGGCGTTACTAAAGCTAGCCGTAGTGAGCAACGCACTTCCGGTTATTTTCACAAAATAAAACACCCGTTGCCTTTTATCATAAGGAAAGCCATTACGATAGAACTGGTGCTTTTACTTTGTAAACAGGAAGTGAACCTACCCTCGCTGTAGCTAGCTTTAAACCGCCGTTTTGACTGCTCTCGTCCCCATAACGGCATTTAATTTTCAATATGCCTTACCGGAGAGTCTTGCCAGCTCCGAGATCGGCCTGGTTCATTGTAAAACATTTATTTATTGATGTAATGTGGTGTTTTCTGTGCGTACAGACCCCAAGGCAGTGCTGCTCTTCTTTCTAACCACAAACAAACTGCTGCTACAGCCACAATTGTTAGATTTAATCAATGAGACCAACATTTAAGAGTTTAACCAGCCGGTGGTAAACCTCTAAAAAGCCATCGGGGAAGTTAATTAGCGGTCTGTTCTCCTCGGGGTGACGGTGGTAGGCTGGCCGGCGGAGCACGTCAGGAGCCGGGCTGCTGCCTCTGTGATGTCGCGGTCGCTGCTCGGACCTGGAGCTTCACTTCTCCGAAAAACATCGGGGCAAACTTCTAAACAGCCGTCGTTTGGATAAACTAACCGCACATGGGATCTAAACAGTTACTTTCTCGCATGAAAAAATATTAAAACTTAATAAAGTCACGTAATAACAGAGCCAGTCTAAATATTAGAAATTCTCTGGTAATAACAGCTTCAGCAGGAACATTTCTGTTGTCGGTCGTCGAGTGGTTATGACGCTTCCAGTGACGACACTCATCGGCCAATCAGTGGAAGGCAGTCGGCTGACGTCACGTTTTAGTAACGCTTCGGCTCGCTTGGAACCAGGGCTGAGGTGATACCAAAACTGTACCCGGTTGCAGGTACTGCGTGCTAGTGGAAACACGCAATAGCGCGCCGAGCCGTGCCGTACCGAGCCGAACCGTGCTAGTGGAAATGCGCCATTAGTGACTCCCAGTATCTCTAAAAACAGACTGGGAGGTAGAGCCTTCAGTTACCGGGCTCCTTTACTGTGGAACCAGCTCTCTCCATGGGTCAGAGAGGCAGACACTCTAACTACATTTAAGTCTAGACTTAAGACCTTCCTTTATGACAGGGCTTTTAGTTAGGGCTGGTTCAGGTAGCTCTGAACCATTTTATAGCTACGCTGCTATAGGCTTAGACTGCTGGGGACACATCTGGTTACACAGAGCCCTCTCCTTTCTCCTCCTCTCCTCTCGTCTCCTCTCCTCTCCTCTCCTCTCCTCTCCTCTCCTCTCCTCTCCTCTCCTCTCCTCTCCTCTCCTCTCCTCTCCTCTTCTCTCCTCTCCTCTCCTCTCCTCTCCTCCCCTCCCCTCTCCTCTCCTCTCCTCTCTTCTCCTCAGTATATTTTTGAACTGTCATTTTCTGTTGTACTTTGTAGTTTGGCCTTGGTGTCTCTCTCTCTCTCTGTGTTTCCACAGATCCACCGGAGCTCCATCTCTCTGCACCAGCCGCCGCCTGCATCGCCCCCCTCCCACCCCTTCCCCTGCTGTTAGACCGGCCTCCCCTTCCTTCCCATGGACCAGTCTGCCACCCAGTCCTCCCATCGAGCTGACCAGCTCCCCCCCGCCCCCTCCGCCCCCTCCCCTCACCAGAGACTGCCTTCATCAACTCCTGCTAACATTTCCATATTTCGCACATTCTGTGACAAACTGTAAACTGTTTTCTTGTCTGTAACAACATCTCTGTCCCGTCTGTCCGTCCTGGGTGATGATCCCTCCTCTGTTGCTCACCCTGAGGTTTCTCCGACTTTTCCCTGTTAAAAGGGTTTTCTATGGAGTTTTTCCTCAGTGGATGTGAGGGTCTAAGGACAGAGGATGTTGTTACGATGCCATGTAAAGCCCTTTGAGACAAACTGTTTGTAAAAACGGGCTATACAAATAAAATTGCCTTGCCTTGCCTTGCCTTGTAGTCATAGGTCTATAGGTTTTCCTCCCTTACATGGGTTAAAAAAACAATACAAAACAAAAACCTTTGTACCTCTCCACAGTCAGCCATAGAGATCATGTCAGTTTTGTTTGATATGCACACATATGTATACACACCTTTAGCAAGTTTCCTGTAACAGACAGCGTCCTCACACAGCCGTAATGAAAAACAAAACACAAACAAACTATCATCTCTCTTAGCCAACCACAGCCTCGGCATCAGATAGTGAGTATATAGCCCAGCCTTTCTCAAAGTGGGAGCCACGGCACCCTGGGGTGCCGTCTGACTGGGTCAAGGGTGCTGTGAAAAAAATACCTCTTCTGACATTTCATAGAATACATTCTGTTCACATATATGAGAGGCGCCGTGTCCACCGGACGCCCTTTTAGCGCTCTGGCTGCTACTTTCCATTCAGATCCTCGGAAAAAAGCTCTCGCGCTTTCTTTTTTTGTCGCGGCGCTCAGAGCGCTCAGAGTTGAAATATGTTCAACTTTTGGAACAGAGCTGCACTTATCAAGCGGCTCGGACGTGAGGCGGCTCGTTTGTTCAGAGAGAGAGAGAGAGAGAGAGAGAGAGAGAGAGAGGGAGAGAGAGAGAGAGAGGGAGAGAGAGAGGGAGAGAGAGAGAGAGAGAGAGAGAGAGAGAGAGAGAGAGAGAGAGAGAGAGAGAGAGAGGGAGAGAGAGAGAGAGACGGCGCTCAGAGCAGTAGGGGCCGTGTCCACCGGACACCGGACACTATGAAAAAAATGCGTAGTACCAGGCTCACATCTCCCTGATGGTGAGTCACCCCCTCCTCTCTCCAGTGGATCTGTGTCCGCTCTGTGTCCGCTCTGTTCCCACTCCGGTGCGTTTGATGTATAAAAACACTCTGCCGTTTGCGCCGGTAGGAGGGACGAGGGGAGTGCCTGCGTCGGCCTGCACCAGACTGTGCCGTGCACTAAACTTGCAAAATGCGCCTGGACACGCCTCGTTGGCGCGGCAAAGCTGCGCGCTGCCTAGACTGCGCCTCGTCTACAAAACTAGAACCCGATAATGTAATAAATCCCCGATAATGTAATAAAAAAATTCACTTGAGTGGATTGAAAATGTAATAAAACCTGATAATGTAATAACTTCCCAATAATAATAATAGTAATAAAGTGCATTTCCCAATAATGTAATACACTAAACACAATGTCTTTTTCCGCCATGTTGGATTAAGTTTAAGTTTAACATCAGGATACTCAAAGATCAGACATGAATCTTAGTGCAAAGAATAATCATACTTTCATCAGGTAAATGTGTCTACTTTCTTACCCTTTTACAATGTGGATCTAAAAGCTGCCATAGACAATATACTGTAGCAATATTACTATTGTTAAAGGTGTACAGAAAAGAAAATTGAATTTGATCCCACTGTGGGTCCTAACATTAGTGTAAAAACTCATCTATCAGATGATGTAGCCCAAACTTTGTGCAAAATTCTATTTTTGATTAAATCTGGGATGAAGGTGAGGTTGTTTTTTTTTCGCATTGGATAATGCAGGCGCACAGATTATACGCCACGTTGCTCACGATTCACCAGCCACTGATATTGGATCAGTCATCCGTCAATCAAACGTCTGAGACACACACACACACACACACACGGAGCTCGGGCTTGCCCCAAGCTTTGAATATCCCGCCCGCTCGATAACGACCAATCAAATTAATTTTCCCTACTCAGGTAAACTCGTGTTGCAGCTCGTGACAACTCGGCGCGACAAACAGGACAAACGGCCATTTCTGTACAGCTTTAAAGACAATAATAGTAATATAGCTGCAAGCAGCAATGAAGGGGTCAAGCAACAATAGGCCAGAGTAGCCGTGGCAACAAGATAGAACTACGTCAACACTTAAAACAAGTTTCACATGTGAAAATGGATAATGTGATTTTAACAACTTTCAAAATGGCAGCAAAATTCTGCTGTTTTCGTTTAGAAACTGTACGTGGAGTTCTGACAGCATAAGCAGAAATTTAAAGTATAAAAAGTTAATATGTTTAAAATCCACACGTGTGAAGAGAAAGCAGTTTAAACACAGCGCCCCCCAAGGTCAAAAGTCACACTTTTTTGTGGTATCCCCAGGATGATGTCATGAATCTATGGACCATGTTTTGCAGCCATGCTGTCGTCTTTGGTTGGCCGTCACAGCCAAGCTGTTTTTAAATTTGAGAAGAATCTATTTGACACATTTGTTCCGCTTGGTTTGAAGAAAAATAATGCATCCACAGAATGTCTAGAGGGGTGCAGAATAAAAGTATTAATTTTACTGAATTTTTTTTTTATGATTCAACTTTTATTGAGTTTTTAAATTTTTTACAAGACCAGACTAACAACCAGAAAAGAAAAATAAATAAATAAATAAAGCAAAATGAAGATACACAATCTTATTGTGACAATAGAACATAAAAGTAAAAACAATAAATAAAATAAGTACATAAGAAGTCCAAAACAGTTAGATTAGTCCACGCTCAATATATTCACCAGTCCAGGTACCAAGGGACAACCACCACACATTACATGTCTATTCATAGTCCCATGTAAAATTCACTGCCTACAGGTAGTCTTCCAATAAACAGATCCCTGTATCACACCCAGTCCACCTCCACCTTCATTTCCATGCAAAACAATCTGTCGCCTATAATGATCCGTGTACACAGATATAGGGTGACATCAGGTAAAATGAGCCATTTAAGGTTTGAGCCTCCTAGTTTTTTAAGTTTTAACAGGCAATGGCTGTAAATTATTTCAAATTGTTGCTACAACTGTACTTGACAAAAAACAATTGATTTGAGTCTCTGGTTGTTGTTGTGGATGGGACAATGCTTTATATCCAGCCTGCTGAGGAGAAGTGTGCGAAAAGTGGCCTGGCAAACAAATTTCACTTGAAACTGATAAGGTTGATAACTCCGTAAAAAAAAACAGATCTACAATAAAAAATGTGATTTATAATACACATTGTGATTGCCCCCATTGGATAGAATGCAAAATTCTTGCTAAGCTGACTTATTTCTAATTTAAATGCATTTTTTGTGGGTGGCCCAATTTACCTTAATGCATCATGGTAAATTGAGCCATGCATTTCAGCTAAAATGGGCCACCTTGAGTTTTGATGGTTTCTCCAGCATATATTACGTCACCCTATTTTAGCTACCCTGCAAGGAGTATAGTCTCAAAAACATTCCCCATTTCTCATTGTATTTAGGCAAAGTAGCTGCCTTTGAAAGGATGTCCTATAGTATAACAAATTTTACTGAATTTAAAAAAAAAAAAAGTATATAAATAATTGTTTAATACATTTTGGCGGGTGCGAAATATATAAATATTTACATCTGGTCACGTTGCCAACGTCGGCATGGAATGATCTCTGTGGCAACAGCATTAGAACGTTGATGTCATGTGTAACTGCTGTAACTGGCAACCAGTAAAACAGAAGGTTGGAGCGATAGCAGCGACACCTACTGGCCAAGAGGAATTAAACTTGTAGCTATCACCTTTAAGATTGGACAGAATATGTGTCCCCCTAGAGGTCAAAGGTCACCAGATGTTCTGGCTGTCCCCAGGATGATGAGTCTTTATACCAAGTTTGGTTGAGATATGTTGAAGGGTTGCTGAGAAATGGACTTACTTCCTGTTTGGCGACCTCAATGTCAAGTTTGATTGGCTGTCACGGCTAAGCGCCTTTGAATTTGAAGAAGATGCTGAATGCATTTGTGTGTCATGGTCTGAATATCATCTGGGCGACGTTTCAAGAAGATTAGACAAAATTTGTGACCAGAGAGGCCTTTTAAAGGTTTTTGATCAAATCAAAGATGGTGGAAATCCAATATGGCGGAAAAGGACATTGAGGATACGTTTACCTCGGCTTGGCCCGAGGGCTCCAGTGATACATCGTTTGGGAAAACGGATGAACGGGTCAAAGTTAACCATTCATGCATGTCCAACTTTGACCTGTTGGTGGCGCTTACACAGAAATATAACCTTGAACACACCACTTGAAACCAAGTAAAGGGCGATTATTACATTATCAGGTCCCTTGAAATGGAAGGCTAACCTGATAATGTAATAATTGTAATAATTATTGGTAATAATTATTGGTTAAGAGTGTATTACATTACTATTGGGAAATGCACTTTATTACATTATTGGGAAGTTATTACATTATCAGGTTTTATTACATTTTCAATCCACTCAAGTGAATTTTTTTATTACATTATTGGGGTTATTAGCTACATTATCGGGGATTTATTACATTATCGGGTTCTACAGGCCCAATAAATTTTTTGTTCTCCTTTCAGAGTTGTCTGACTGAAATGGTTTTACGTATGAGTAATTCAGATGTGTGATGAACAACAAACTAACTGTTCAGATATTTGAGCTTAATGTTTTGTAAAATACATTCGAAAAGTTTTGGGGAAAGTGAAATGAGAAAAACTGTAACTGTTCTGCTTTAAAATGTGAGAATGATGTTTTTGATGTGAGAATTGCATCACAGTGACTGAGAATAACTGGTAATGAATCAGAAATGTCACCTTTCACACTGATTGCAGATGTAGCAAAGAGTTGACTTCAGATTCTTCTTCCACTATAGTACTGCCATCGTCTGCTCTGGGTGTCCAGCAGCACTGTCATTCTCTGGATCACACTGATGAAACAAGACATTTTATTTAGTCAACTGCTATAGAATCCATAACTACAAAGCAACACTCATGAAACACTCAGGTATTCTCCACCAGTCCAGAGACAACAACACAAAATCTTTGCAAGGGGAAGAACATGATTAAATTAAATATGCAGGTAGGTTTACATTTTTGTGAGAACATAAGCTGCCTGACATAAGTGTTTTTAACTTGAAAACCAGAACTGTGTAATATGCAGTGTTGGAAATGAATAGGCAAGGCAAGGCAATTTTATTTGCATAGCACGTTTTGACAAACAACTAGTTCCTTCTCTCAAGAAAGGGTCAAATTACTTTACAAATTACTGCTCTATAAAAGTGACTAGTTTTTTGGAAAAGTAACTTTAGGGTTACTTTTTCTATTTAAATTGCAATAATTGTAATCATGTTATTCACTTAGTTATACAACACTGGTCACATGTAATGAGAGTTGTGTCAATGCAGAAATGACTACTGGATCATATCTCTGTTCTGTGTTGATCTTTTTTATTATCCATTATGGCATTTTGTTTAAAGCAGAAGTAAGTGATATATTTGTGTTAATATAAGTCTTAAATAGTTGTATCTTCCGACAGCAATCACTTCTATAGAGTGTTTGGTCTGAAACACGGGTCTGTCAGTCACTCTGCTCTGCTCTGAGCCCAGGAGAAAACTTTCCTTGTATCCTACAACCTTTATCCAATGAGGAGAGAGAACGGCATAAAGGGGCAGTCCTCTCTGTGTGTGCAGCCAAGGGATGCGCCTGAATGTGGTGACGTAGGGACGAGGACTGTTATGGTGCGTTCAAGGCAACTCGTAACTGGTGTTTTTCCGACCTGTGAAGTTGTACCAGTTCGATCTGGTACGAGTTCACGGGTCAGAAGTTACGAGTGGCCGTTATAGTGACTTTCACAGGTAAAACAGGTCGGAGAAACACGAGTGGGTTGCCTGGAACGCTACAAAGTCGTAAGTCGTGACTTGAAGCTGTAATTTACGATTTCAAAAGCCTGCCTGGAACGCAGCATTAGCCAAAACCACCGGATCGCTTACTTCTGCTTTAAGGCCTAGTCCACAGGAACACGGGTATTTTTGAAACCAAACTTTTATGGACCCCGGTTAAAAAATGTTTGCGTCCACACCACCGGTGTGATAAAAAATAACTCCGTCCACATGAAACCGCAAATCAGTCTCAAACAATGTCATGTGCATTCCAAAGCAGGTGGCGATATCACTCCTAGCAGGAAAGCAGCTGTAACTTGTACAGAGAGAGTGGAGACCAAAGTCCTCTCTGGTGGAAGCTCAAACTGACCGGCACCGCCAGACCAGTCCGTGCTACTAACACACCCCGCCCGTAATCTCTTGTTTATGACAGATAGGAAAATACACAAATACACACATGGTAACGATAATCCATTGATCCACTGATTGATTCTGAAAGGCTTCATTGAAAACAAATGTAGCTATAGGATGGGAGGAAGCAAAACAGTGGGGAAGTGACCGCAGTTTACTATTTGATAAAAGCTGATTTTCACCATATCAGCATTATGTTTACATATGGTGACCACGCGGTTTTGTATTAGTGTCCACATGTTTAGTGATTATTGATATTCACAGTAGCCTAATAGTCCACTCATATGCGTCTGAGCGGTCAGCGCATGATGATCCATGGGTCAGCGTTGAGAAGCATAACGTGCTAGCAACAGTAACCAAGGGGGGGCGGGGCTTCGTGAAAAATGTGCGGTTTTCCTATCCACACATGAAGCTGAAACCAGAGTTTTCTAAAAAGTTAATCTTGGACTCCGGTTACAAAAAACTTTGGTTTCAGGAGCCACAACTGCAGTTACGTGTGGACGAAAGAACAAACCGTGTAGAGAAACACACGGTTTCAAAAATACCCGCATTCGTGTGGACGGCCCCTAAGATTAGTTAAAGGGACAACGAGGAGTTTTGGAAAGCAAAGTGATTCCACACTACATTTCCCATGAGGCTCTGGGTGCACGGTGAAATTCTTGGACTGGCGGAAGACGGATGTCTTGCCAAGAATGTTTTCATTCATCAAGAATGAAAGTCAGAGGTTCGAAGGTTCACTGCAAATCAATTTTGCTATTATATTATAGCTGCTGCGCAGCGATGGGTCGGGTCCGGGCTACTTTTGGGCAAATTTAGGCAATTCTGAGCAACAAACTGGAGAACAGGAAGACAGGACGGTTGACCTTATAATGTTCAATTTGCATCAGTTGAGGATTGAACCCACAACCTTTGGAACCAGAGACCGTTGTCTATCGCACTGAGCTAATTGACATGTGGCAGTTCAACAGTGGCTTCACAAATTGAGTAAGCCATTCACTGTCGTGTAGGCAGATTTGAAACCACAGTAAAAAGAAAAATCAGTTTTTGAGGTAAAATAATGATATGTATTTGTCAAACATCTACTATGAGTCTAAGATCTTAGGAGCCTTCGCACATGGTCCAGTCCAAGCTATTTGGATTTTTTTTTTTCTGTGATGCCACCATTAGGACAATTGTCTTGTGTTTCGTGTTGAGGACATCTGACATTATGATCTGTCATCATCATTATCATTGCCCTTGCTGGGTCTCGAACCCACAGCCTCTGACACCAAGAACCAGCTCCTAACTCGCTAAGCTAATTGGCTGGTAGTGAGACCTGCTGTGTAGCTTCATTTATCCACTCAGGTGAGTCAGTGCCCGGGCAGCTGTTGTGATGAAATGGCCAAAAGTCAGAAATTCAGTCATCTAAACAAAAATCTGATAATACATAAATTGCATCTTGACAGCATGGAAATGTTGGTGATTTGTTTTTAATGATAAGTGTTTTGCTTCATAAGAGAAAATATGATGTTTAAAAATTCCAGTCTCACATTGACTGCAGTTGTTCCCATGAGAGCAGAATTCAAAATATTCTCAAAAATTCAGTTTTTGAGATAAAATTCTGATATTTGCTAAACTTCATCAACCATGACTCCAGAATATTCTCATTTTTTTTCAGGAAGTTTGAAAATGTATTTATCAAGAATTTGATGGTATATGTTTACAGTACCGTTTACAGTCAAACGTTTTCATGCACTGTAGGCTCAATTTTTGCTTAATCAAAAATCCGAGAAACAAGTTTTGCGGAGGACAGTCTGGAGATGCTCTGTAGCAAGTTTGGTGTCAATTGAGCAAAAATTGTGGGAGGAGATACATTTTAAAAGTTTTACAGTTATTGAAAAAAACAGAGTGATGGACTTCATAATTTGTAATAAGTTTAAGTGGACAAAAGTTTCAGCAGTATTGAGGCGACATTGTGGTGAAGTTTCAACACTGTAGCATCTACCGTTGGTTTGGTAGGAATTTTTAAAGTTTTTAAATTTAAACGCTTATTGTGCCCCCCCTAGGAGGGGGGGGCACATGTCCTTGGAGTTGAGTGAATCTGGCATGGGTTTGGATGTTTCTGTGAAGTTTGGTGAGTTTTCACCCATGGGAAGTATGACTTCCTTGGAAGAAGAAAGAAAGAAGAAGAAGAAGATTATAGCTGCTGCGCAGCGATGGGTCGGGTCCGGGCTACTTTTGGGCAAATTTAGGCAATTCTGAGCAACAAACAGGAGAATAGGAAGACAAGACAGTTGACCTTATAATGTTCAATTTGCATTAGTTGAGGATTGAACCCACAACCTCAGGAACCAAAGACTGTTGTCTATCGCACTGAGCTACTTGACAAGTGGCATTCAACAGTGGCTTCACAAATTGAGTAAGCCATTCACTGTCGTGTAGGCAGATTTGAAACCACAGTAAAAAGAAAAATCAGTTTTTGAGGTAAAATAATGATATGTATTTGTCAAACATCTACTATGAGTCTAAGATGTTAAGAGCTTTCGCACATGGTCCAGTCCAAGCTATTTGGATCATCATCGTCATCATCTCCCTTGCTGGGTCTCGAACTCACAATCTCTGACACCAAGAACCAGCTCCTAACTCGCTGAGCTAATTGGCTGGTAGTGAGACCTGCTGTGTAGCTTCATTTATCCACTCAGGTGAGCCAGTGCCCGGGCAGCTGTTGTGATGAAATGGTCAAAATGTCAATAATTCAGTCATCTAAACAAAAATCTGATAATACATAAATTGCATCTTGACAGCATGGAAATGTTGGTGATTTGTTTTTAATGATACGTGTTTTGCTTCATAAGAGAAAATATGATGTTTATAAATTCCACTCTCACATTGACTGCAGTTGTTTCCATGAGAGCAGAATTCAAAATGTTCTCAAAAATTCAGTTTTTGAATTAAAATTCTGATATTTGCTAAACTTCATCAACCATGACTCCAGAATATTCTCATTTTTTTTCAGGAAGTTTGAAAATGTATTTAGCAAGAATTTGATGGTATATGTTTACAGTACTGTTTACAGTCAAACGTTTTCATGCACTCTAGGCTCAATTTTTGCTTAATCAAAAATCCGAGAAACAAGTTTTGTGGAGGACGGTCTGGAGATGCTCTGTAGCAAGTTTGGTGACAATTGAGCAAAAATTGTGGGAGGAGATACATTTTAAAAGTTTTACAGTTATTGAAAAAAACAGAGTGATGGACTTCATAATTTGTAATAAGTTTAAGTGGACAAAAGTTTCAGCAGTATTGAGGCTACATTGTGGTGAAGTTTCAACACTGTAGCATCTACCGTTGGTTTGGTAGGAATTTTTAAAGTTTTTAAATTTAAACGCTTATTGTGCCCCCCCTAGGAGGGGGGGGCACATGTCCTTGGAGTTGAGTGAATCTGGCATGGGTTTGGATGTTTCTGTGAAGTTTGGTGAGTTTTCGCCCATGGGAAGTATGACTTCCTTGGAAGAAGAAAGAAAGAAAGAAAGAAAGAAAGAAGAAGAATTCCTAGGAATACAATAGTGTCCCGGCAGCTTAGCTGCCCGGACCCTAAAGAATTCCTAGGAATACAATAGTGTCCTGGCAGCTTAGCTGCCCGGACCCTAATAACCAATGACTGATGTAGGTGAAAAAATGCTGCCTTTACCTGCTTTCAGCTGCACTCTTCTCCAACTTCAACCCAGAGTCAGAAAAAGGAGAATACAAATGGATCTGTATTGAAAACAATATTTGTTTAACAAACCGTACTGATTTTATGAAACATTTTTAAAATCACAATTCTTATTGTCCCAGAAATAGGAGGACCGTCTGACTCTATGAACAGCACTCTGACTGTTCAGACCACAGCCACATTTCTCTCAGAGGACAAGCTGGCTCATCCTTTACTTAAAAAACCTTCTCCAGTGTTTTTATTGTATTTTGTCAAGTACTTTTATATCATATCATGTCATTGTTAAGTAAGCTTCTGGACGATCTAAATTTCCCTCTTAGGGTTAGTTAATAAAGTATTTTCTATTCTATTCTATTCTGTGTTGTAAACTGTTGTCTTGTCTGTAACAACATCTATTGCAGGTCTGCCCATCCTGGGTGAGGGATCCCTCCTCTGCTGCTCACTCTGAGGTTTCTCCTGGTTTTTCCACGTTAAAAGGGTTTTCGTGGGACAGAGGATGTTGTTATGATGGGATGTAAAGCCCTTTGAGACAAACTGTAAAAACGGGCTATGCAAATATAATTGCCTTGCCTTTTCTCGTCAAGGCAAGGCATCTTTGTACAGCCCGTTTTTACCACCAGTTTGTCTCAAAGGGCTTTACATCCCATCATCACAACATCCTCTGTCCTTAGACCCTCACATCCACTGAGGAAAAACTCCATGGAAAACCCTTCATTAACTTAACACTTTTTCCTGATATTGGAGAGATCAGGGAGCTGTTCTTTGTGGGGTTTTTTTCTTTTTCTTTTTACAACCCATCAGCAAACAGGCTGATACTCAGTCTTTAGTTAGTATAGTCAGTATGAGCCTACACTGTTTCTGTATCATATTTGAAGTGTTAAAAAATAATATTTTCTGTTATAACAGACTTCAAATGGAATTTTAAGGATGTGAAATGAAAGTAAATTTTATAAGATCTGTGGCTGCTATACAAACACACTTAGATTCATAATTAAACACTTGAAAAATGTAGCTACCTATTAAGGTAGATTTAGAACAGATCAAAAACGTGGGATTAATTTGTGATTAATTACAAGACAACTATGGAAATTATGTGATTAATCGCAAGTAACATTTTAAATCAATTGACAGAAAGAAAAATATAGTAGTAGTTGTGTATACTCACTTTTTATTAGGTTTCTCCTTGTGTGTGCCTCTGCCTGGTCAGTCTGTGCTGCTTTCTCAAAGACTCTGCCTGTACTCATGTAATATAAAGAGATCAGGCTCTGTTAGCTCCTCCCCTTTAAAAGTCCTCCCAGAAGAGAATGTGATCTGTATGTTAAGTTATGCTGCATCAGTAAAAGTGAAAGTACAGGAGCTACGTTTCCTTGAATCAGTGGAGGCAGAAACAGGACAAAAAGACTAACTGAAGGGGGGGTATAAACCATCATGTCTGGAGTGATCTCTAGTCTAAAGTATTTCTAAGGTGTAGCAGAGTAGATACTTGGACAAACTCCATTGATGGAAGGAGTCATTAGGCTTATCTGATGAGTTTTTTGTTTACAGCTTTGCTGTATGATAGGCAATCATTTCAGGGTATTTTAATGGCCTGGTGAGAGCGGAGGAGTAAGAGGCAGAGTCCAGAAATAATGTTCGGGCTGTTTATCTAGATCTGTGTGTGTGTGTGGTTACTGTAAAACAAAGAACAACAATATTAAAGCAGAAGTCAGTGATCCGGTGGTTTTGGCTAATGCTGCGTTCCAGGCAGGCTTTTGAAACCGTAAATTACAGCTTCAAGTCACAACTTACGACTTTGTAGCGTTCCAGGCAACCCACTCGTGTTTCTCCGACCTGTTTTACCTGTGAAAGTCACTATAACGGCCACTCGTAACTTCCGACCCGTGAACTCGTACCAGATCGAACTGGTACCACTTCACAGGTCGGAAAAACACCAGTTACGGGTTGCCTTGAACGCACCATAACAGCCCTCGTCCCTACGTCACCACATTCAGGCGCATCCAAGGGGGCAGTTGTCGGTCTGAGAAGTGAAGTCACTTTCGCATTCAAAAAGCTGCAATCCCCTCTTCTTCCTCTGGGGGCTGGCTCCAGAAGGGAGCAACTCCAATTGAGCCCCATGTTAAAATAGCCGATTTTACAGCTTAAAAAAAACATATTTACAGCCTGGTACATTTTATTTTTTTGGTCTCAACCGATAGTTTCTACCCCCCACACACTCTGAGGGGGGTGAATTTTTTTTAACTCTACCGTTTTACTATTATTAGGTTTAAAGTTCTGGCCAATTAGGGCGCAGAACCGTTGAGTGACAGGTCCGGAGACCGCTTGCAGTTGTTCTTGGGGTCAGGGTGATGCCATCTTGAGTAGCGATCTGATTCAAGAACGTGTCCCTGAGGTGTTTCCAAACACAATGACTTTATAGTCCAGGCAAAATAGCATTTTCCGACAGACAAATTGTAACAGAATGTGTTTCACCATACATCATTTCTATGAGGTGTCCAGAACAACAAACTAAAAGTCCTAAGAAATCCTAGTTGGGGAAATATGTTTAATTCTCATCAATTCTACTGTATAAAGTCTATGGTGCCAATAAGGCCAGACAACAATACACCCCAATGGGGCTATTGTTTTTTTTTCCTTTACTGCTATCACAATGAAACTTTACACAATGAAAGTACCTATGAAATGTAAAATTTTTTGTATTACAAGTTTCTTTGAAAATGAATTTGAATATGCAAATGAGCCACACACTTATCAAATATGCCCAAAATACACCCGAATGGGCTCATTTTTTTTCCTTTACTCCTACCACAATCACACTTCACACAATAAAAGTATACATTAAAAGTAACATTTCTGTATTTCAAGTTTCTTGGAAAATTAATTTTAAATATGTAAATGAGCTCAACACTAATTGACTTATGGTCAAGAAGCCATAAAGCCGCAAGCAGCAACAGGGGCCAAATAACTAACACATTCATGTCCATTCAATAAGTTCACCTATGCATACAATCTGAAGTCACTTGCCACACTTGACCTATGCATACACACAATTTGATGTCACTTGCCACACTTACCTGGGTCACTAGTTGCTACAAAAAGACTTATATTGAACTTAAGTATTGATTGCACAGTCTTGTCTCCAGTTGCTTTCTAAATCCATTTTTTATTAGCGAACAAGTCTTACCTAATGACTTTCCCCCAAATTTGCAGAGAACAACAGAAGAGAGTCAGAATACATCAAAGTCGTTTCAACGACTGTGTGTGATGTTATGTTAAATATGCTGTTGTGTTCAACAACATATGAGCGGGACTAAGAACTAAGTTATTTGGCCCCTGTTTTTGCTGCTTGCGGCTTTATGGCTTCTTGACCATAACACAATTAGTGTTGAGCTAATTTGCATATTCAAATTCATTTTCCAAGAAACTTTTAATACAAAAAATGTTACTTTTCATGTACCTATACTTTAATTGTGTAAAGTTTCATTGTGGTAGGAGTAAAGGAAAAAACAAAACAAGCCTATTTGGGTGTATTTTGGGCATATTCCATTAGTGTATTGCTCATTTGCATATTCAAATTCATTTTCAAAGAAACTTGTAATACAAAAGATTTTACATTTCATGAATACTTTCATTGTGTAAAGTTTCATTGTGATAGCAGTAAAGGAAAAAAAATAGTTCTATTTTTGGGTCCAGAATGAGCTAGATTGCCTGGACTATAAGTTTTATTTGAATTCAGTAGCAGGAAGTTAGAGGACATCCAGGATTGTATGTCTTTCAGGTCAGTCTAGCAGATTGATGAGGGGGCTTCTGTCATCTGGCTCCATTGACAAGTAGAGTTGAGTATCATCTGCGTAACAGGGAACATTGATGAGTGCTTCCGGAACTCTGTAACACACTCATGACACAAGCCACACATGCTCTCCCTGTGTGATGGCCTAGTGGACAGTCTGAGGACAGAGAACATTCAGGTTGAAGTTTATAATAATGAAATGCACCTATGAGACTGCGCTAGGTCTCTGCTGTATGTCTTGACCACATGTCAGCTGCACAGCTGTAGTAGAGGAAAACTTAGCTTGTGCTCCAGTCATTAAAAACAAAACAAAAACTGTGGTATAATGACTGGGCTCCAATGTATGCGGAAGGACGCTGTACCACTGGTCCTGCTGCATACCTGACGCGGTGTGGCACACCTGTTGCTCAGCAGCATACCTGACGCTCCTATTTTTTTAAACTGGGATAGTTCCACAGCCAACGTAGTGCTACATTCAGCTGAGCCTGAGACCAACATACAATACGTAACACTCAGTACTTTTTTATTATAAATTACTTATTATTATTATATTTTTTGGCTTTTTGCCTCTACCCAACAGCACAGAACAGAAGATATAGGGTTAAGGGTAGGGATAATCCCTGGTTCACACCTGATTTAGCCGATTTACTGCATAATAGAAATCTTGCCTGGGCTAAAGCCAGAAAGACTCAGTCTGAGGCTGATAAACTTATATTTAGGCAACTCAGAAATCGTTTTACCTTTCTTATCAAAAAAGCAAAGTCCAGTTTTTATCTCTCTACAATAACGAAAAATCTAAACGACCCTAAGAAATTTTGGAAAGTGATCAAATCTATCTCAGCCACTGATAATCATAGTGAACTCCCATCCTGTATTGCTAATGACGCTACCACTGTAACTGACAGGGCTACTATACTTGATTGTTTTAATAATCATTTTTCTGCCTCGGGTTCGTTATTTTCTAGGTCTTCTTCCACAATTGCTATGCCTGCCCTTAATCCTGTGTCCTCTGCCCTAGATGTTGGTAACACATCTCTAGGCCATATTTCTGCTGGTCAACCTTCCTTTGTTTTTAGGTTGTTCTCAGTGGAAGAGGTCCGTAGAGCTCTTCTCTCTCTTGACATTACTAAATCTGCAGGCCCAGATCACCTGGAACCATATTTTTTAAAGCTTGCAGCTGATTTTATTGCCAAGCCTCTTCAATATCTGTTTAACCTGTCTATCACTACGAATTGTATTCCTGAAATTTGGAAAGTTGCTTACGTCCTTCCCCTTTTGAAAGGGGGGACCCTACTTGTTTAAATAATTATCGACCTATCTCCAAGTTGTCCATCCTGTCGAAGGTCCTTGAAGGTCTAGTAAATGACCAGTTGAAGGATTTCCTTCATACTTACAACATTCTCTCTCCATATCAATCCGGCTTCAGGAAACAACACAGCACAATTACGGCCACCCTCAAACTCACCAATGACATAATAGACTGGCTGGATCATAAGAAATTTTGCACAGCTCTTTTTGTTGACCTTTCTAAGGCCTTCGACACAGTCGATCATTCTATTCTGAAGCGACGACTGCTCGACATAGGTTTATCTGAGCAGGCCGTTGGTTGGTTTGATAATTATTTGTCTAATAGAAAACAATGTGTTCACTTTGAAGGCAGTTCATCCAATTTGCTAAATGTTTCTACCGGTGTGCCTCAGGGCTCAGTTCTGGGACCAATTTTGTTTGTTATTTATGTAAATACATTGGGCAGAAACATTCCAAATGCCAAATTTCATTTTTATGCTGATGACACGGTTATCTATTGTTGTGGCTCCACTCTTGCTGAGGCCCTTGGCAACTTACAGATTGCTTTTAACCTTGTGGAAAGTCAGCTCATTGAGCTAAGACTTGTCTTAAACGCTGTCAAAACTAAACTGATGATATTTTCTAATGGCAGGGAAGTACCTGTGTCTCCTCCCAGCATTTTGTCATTACAAGGTTGTGAGATTGAACTTCTGACCTGTTACAAGTATCTCGGCATTTTAATCGATGATCGGCTTTCTTTTAAACCACATGTAGAAAACCTGGTAAAAAAATTAAGACTGAAACTGGGATTCTTTTTCCGTCACAGATCTTGTTTTTCTTTTTCTACCAGGAAAAAGTTGGTTGCTGCCACTTTCCTCCCTGTACTTGATTATGGGGACCTCTTGTATATGTATGCCCCTGCAAATTGTCTGCGCTCTCTGGACACCGTGTATCATGGTGCCTTAAGGTTTGTCACTGGATGTAAAGCCCTCACTCACCACTGCACTTTATATGCCCGAGTTGAGTGGCCATCTCTGGCAGCACGCCGCCTTATACATTGGCATATTTTTATTTATAAAGTCATTTTGGGTCTGCTCCCCCTCTATTTATGTAACTATCTCTCCAAATCTCAAAGCAATTACCGCCTACGTTCAAATGAGTTTTATTTATTAAACGTGCCCAAAGTTAACACTGAACTTGGTAAGCACTGTTTTAAGTATGCTGCACCTGCTGCTTGGAATGCACTGCAGAAAACTCTAAAGCTAAAGGAGCTGATCAACCTTGGATCTTTGAAAACTCGTGTGAGAGAAATTGGAGCAGCTTCATATCGCACTTGTTCTTGTTTTAATGTGAATCCGAACTTTTAGTCCTGTTGCTTTTATCTTGTATTGTATTTTATCTGTGTGTTGTGTGATTTCTGTGTTATGTATGTGTAATAACTTTTCTGCTGCTGTCTTGGCCAGGCTTCCCTTGAAAAAGAGGCCATTGTGTCTCAATGGGACCGACCTGGTTAAATAAAGGCAAAAAAAAAAAAAAAATAGTGAGATTGACAGGAAAAGGGGAGGCAGAGAGAGGGGGACACGCAGGAAAGGTCTGCCCGATGGGGAGCATACATCAGTCCGACTGCCCATAAGTCCGACAGCTCATTTCTCCGACTACCCATTCTACAGTGTTAAGGTTAGGTTTAGGGTAAGGTTAAGGGTTAGGGCTACTTAAGTCGGATAAATGGAAGGTCGGACTAATGGACGCAAAAATAAAGAAATGTATGGTCGGAGAAATGGGTAGTCGGACGGATGTCATGGGCCCTGCCTGACGCGGGACCCGAACCGGGGTGCCACCGCGCCACGCACCGCCCAGACACTCAGTACATTTACATGACACTTGAGAAAACCTAATTATTGCCTTATCCGACTATAACTGGACAACTGAGTTCATGTAAACGCGTTAGTCCAACTAATATCGGAGTTCCCCAACTCCGATTCAGACACCCAGATAATGCGATTGGAATTGGACTTTCTCCAGCATGTATACGCCTTAATCAGAGTTTAACTGGACAACGCATATGCTCATGCTCCACACACCCCGCACTGGTGTAACACCCCAGAATAGAAACATCCAAGAAAGCCGGTGGCAGAAGCTATGCAACAGAGGAGGGATCCCTCACCCAGGACAGACTGTGCTGCCCCTTTAAAGGTGTACAGAAATGGCCGTTTGTCCTGTTTGTCGCACCGAGTTGTCACGAGCTGCAACACGAGTTTACCCGAGTGAGGAAAACAAATTCGATTGGTCGTTATCGAGCGGGTGGGATATTCAAAGCTTGGGCCGAGACCGAGCTCAGTGTGTGTGTGCGTTGGGGGAGCTGGTCAGCTCGATGGGAGGACTGGGTGGCAGACTGGTCCATGGGAAGGAAGGGGAGGCCGGTCTAACAGCAGGGGAAGGGGAGGGAGGGAGGGGGCGATGCAGGCGGCGGCTGGTGCAGAGAGATGGAGCTCCGGTGGATCTGCGGAAACACAGAGAGAGTGAGAGACACCAAGGCCAAACTACAAAGTACAACAGTAATTTACAGTTCTTTTTTTCTCATGTCGGGCCCCCCCCCCCCCCCCCCCCCCCCCCCTTAAAAACTATGGCACCCCCCAAGGGGAGGGGCGCCCCACAGTTTGAAGAACACTGTTTTAGGAAATTAATTTGTTGGGTGCTACCCTGTATAAAATCACAAAATCCAACTCAACAGACTTGAAAATATAGAAATTGACACCAAGATCAATAAAATAAAATAAAAACTACACACCTTAAAGCAGAAGTAGCGATCCGGTGGTTTTGGCTAATGCTGCGTTCCAGGCAGGCTTTTGAAACCGTAAATTACAGCTTCAAGTCACGACTTACGACTTTGTAGCGTTCCAGGCAACCCACTCGTGTTTCTCCGACCTGTTTTACCTGTGAAAGTCACTATAACGGCCACTCGTAACTTCCGACCCGTGAACTCGTACCAGATCGAACTGGTACGAGTTCACAGGTCGGAAAAACACGAGTTACGGGTTGCCTTGAACGCACCATAACAGCCCTCGTCCCTACGTCACCACATTCAGGCGCATCCAAGGGGGCAGTTGTCGGTCTGAGAAGTGAAGTCACTTTCGCATTCAAAAAGCTGCAATCCCCTCTTCTTCCTCTGGGGGCTGGCTCCAGAAGGGAGCAACTCCAATTGAGCCCCATGTTAAAATAGCCGATTTTACAGCTTAAAAAAAACATATTTACAGCCTGGTACATTTTATTTTTTTGGTCTCAACCGATAGTTTCTACCCCCCACACACTCTGAGGGGGGTGAATTTTTTTTAACTCTACCGTTTTACTATTATTAGGTTTAAAGTTCTGGCCAATTAGGGCGCAGAACCGTTGAGTGACAGGTCCGGAGACCGCTTGCAGTTGTTCTTGGGGTCAGGGTGATGCCATCTTGAGTAGCGATCTGATTCAAGAACGTGTCCCTGAGGTGTTTCCAAACACAATGACTTTATAGTCCAGGCAAAATAGCATTTTCCGACAGACAAATTGTAACAGAATGTGTTTCACCATACATCATTTCTAAGAGGTGTCCAGAACAACAAACTAAAAGTCCTAAGAAATCCTAGTTGGGGAAATATGTTTAATTCTCATCAATTCTACTGTATAAAGTCTATGGTGCCAATAAGGCCAGACAACAATACACCCCAATGGGGCTATTGTTTTTTTTCCTTTACTGCTATCACAATGAAACTTTACACAATGAAAGTATCTATGAAATGTAAAATTTTTTGTATTACAAGTTTCTTTGAAAATGAATTTGAATATGCAAATGAGCCACACACTTATCAAATATGCCCAAAATACACCCGAATGGGCTCATTTTTTTTCCTTTACTCCTACCACAATCACACTTCACACAATAAAAGTATACATTAAAAGTAACATTTCTGTATTTCAAGTTTCTTGGAAAATTAATTTTAAATATGTAAATGAGCTCAACACTAATTGACTTATGGTCAAGAAGCCATAAAGCCGCAAGCAGCAACAGGGGCCAAATAACTAACACATTCATGTCCATTCAATAAGTTCACCTATGCATACAATCTGAAGTCACTTGCCACACTTGACCTATGCATACACACAATTTGATGTCACTTGCCACACTTACCTGGGTCACTAGTTGCTACAAAAAGACTTATATTGAACTTAAGTATTGATTGCACAGTCTTGTCTCCAGTTGCTTTCTAAATCCATTTTTTATTAGCGAACAAGTCTTACCTAATGACTTTCCCCCAAATTTGCAGAGAACAACAGAAGAGAGTCAGAATACATCAAAGTCGTTTCAACGACTGTGTGTGATGTTATGTTAAATATGCTGTTGTGTTCAACAACATATGAGCGGGACTAAGAACTAAGTTATTTGGCCCCTGTTTTTGCTGCTTGCGGCTTTATGGCTTCTTGACCATAACACAATTAGTGTTGAGCTAATTTGCATATTCAAATTCATTTTCCAAGAAACTTTTAATACAAAAAATGTTACTTTTCATGTACCTATACTTTAATTGTGTAAAGTTTCATTGTGGTAGGAGTAAAGGAAAAAACAAAACAAGCCTATTTGGGTGTATTTTGGGCATATTCCATTAGTGTATTGCTCATTTGCATATTCAAATTCATTTTCAAAGAAACTTGTAATACAAAAGATTTTACATTTCATGAATACTTTCATTGTGTAAAGTTTCATTGTGATAGCAGTAAAGGAAAAAAAATAGTTCTATTTTTGGGTCCAGAATGAGCTAGATTGCCTGGACTATAAGTTTTATTTGAATTCAGTAGCAGGAAGTTAGAGGACATCCAGGATTGTATGTCTTTCAGGTCAGTCTAGCAGATTGATGAGGGGGCTTCTGTCATCTGGCTCCATTGACAAGTAGAGTTGAGTATCATCTGCGTAACAGGGAACATTGATGAGTGCTTCCGGAACTCTGTAACACACTCATGACACAAGCCACACATGCTCTCCCTGTGTGATGGCCTAGTGGACAGTCTGAGGACAGAGAACATTCAGGTTGAAGTTTATAATAATGAAATGCACCTATGAGACTGCGCTAGGTCTCTGCTGTATGTCTTGACCACATGTCAGCTGCACAGCTGTAGTAGAGGAAAACTTAGCTTGTGCTCCAGTCATTAAAAACAAAACAAAAACTGTGGTATAATGACTGGGCTCCAATGTATGCGGAAGGACGCTGTACCACTGGTCCTGCTGCATACCTGACGCGGTGTGGCACACCTGTTGCTCAGCAGCATACCTGACGCTCCTATTTTTTTAAACTGGGATAGTTCCACAGCCAACGTAGTGCTACATTCAGCTGAGCCTGAGACCAACATACAATACGTAACACTCAGTACTTTTTTATTATAAATTACTTATTATTATTATATTTTTTGGCTTTTTGCCTCTACCCAACAGCACATAGTGAGATTGACAGGAAAAGGGGAGGCAGAGAGAGGGGGACACGCAGGAAAGGTCTGCCCGATGGGGAGCATACATCAGTACGACTGCCCATAAGTCCGACAGCTCATTTCTCCGACTACCCATTCTACAGTGTTAAGGTTAGGTTTAGGGTAAGGTTAAGGGTTAGGGCTACTTAAGTCGGATAAATGGAAGGTCGGACTAATGGACGCAAAAATAAAGAAATGTATGGTCGGAGAAATGGGTAGTCGGACGGATGTCATGGGCCCTGCCTGACGCGGGACCCGAACCGGGGTGCCACCGCGCCACGCACCGCCCAGACACTCAGTACATTTACATGACACTTGAGAAAACCTAATTATTGCCTTATCCGACTATAACTGGACAACTGAGTTCATGTAAACGCGTTAGTCCAACTAATATCGGAGTTCCCCAACTCCGATTCAGACACCCAGATAATGCGATTGGAATTGGACTTTCTCCAGCATGTATACGCCTTAATCAGAGTTTAACTGGACAACGCATATGCTCATGCTCCACACACCCCGCACTGGTGTAACACCCCAGAATAGAAACATCCAAGAAAGCCGGTGGCAGAAGCTATGTTACAGCTTTCTTGTCTGCCTCTGGAAATCACCATGACCTCGAGTGTGCACCTGATCTGCACAATAAGTAACCCGCACATTACATATGAGATGAACAAAGCTGTACAGCTGTAGTAGAGGAAAACTTAGCTTGTGCTCCAGTCATTAAAAAAAAAAAACTGTATCAAACTGTGACTGGGCTAAAATGTATGCGGAAGGACGCTGTACCACTGGTCCTGCTGCATACCTGACGTGGTCCGGCACACCTGTTGCTCAGCAGCATACCTGACGCTCCTATTTTTTAAAACTGGGATAGTTCCACAGCCAACGTAGTGCGTGACAAATAACACCAGAGCATACTCGCAGCGTGCGTGTAACAAAATCGCATTTGATCATATTGTTATATAATTAATATAATTGCAAATGCAATTAATCATTAAGCCCTTTGTGCAGGTGACACTTCACTCATCTTTTAATCTTTAGGCAAGGCCAGGCAAGGCAATTTTATTAGTATAGCCCGTTTTCACCACCAGTTTGTCTCAAAGGGCTTTACATCCCATCATAACAACATCCTCTGTCCTTAGACCCTCACATCCACTGAGGAAAAACTCCATGGAAAACCCTTTTAACAGGGAAAAATCGGACAAAGCTCAGGGTGAGCAACAGAGGAGGGATCCCTCACCCAGGACAGACTGTGCTGCCCCTTTAAAGGTGTACAGAAATGGCCGTTTGTCCTGTTTGTCGCACCGAGTTGTCACGAGCTGCAACACGAGTTTACCCGAGTGAGGAAAACAAATTCGATTGGTCGTTATCGAGCGGGCGGGATATTCAAAGCTTGGGCCGAGACCGAGCTCAGTGTGTGTGTGCGTTGGGGGAGCTGGTCAGCTCGATGGGAGGGCTGGGTGGCAGACTGGTCCATGGGAAGGAAGGGGAGGCCGGTCTAACAGCAGGGGAAGGGGTGGGAGGGGGGGCGATGCAGGCGGCGGCTGGTGCAGAGAGATGGAGCTCCGGTGGATCTGTGGAAACACAGAGAGAGTGAGAGACACCAAGGCCAAACTACAAAGTACAACAGTACTTTACAGTTCTTTTTTTCTCATGTCGTGCCCCCCCCCCCCCCCCCCTTAAAAACTATGGCACCCCCCAAGGGGAGGGGCGCCCCACAGTTTGAAGAACACTGTTTTAGGAAATTAATTTGTTGGGTGCTACCCTGTATAAAATCACAAAATCCAACTCAACAGACTTGAAAATATAGAAATTGACACCAAGATCAATAAAATAAAATAAAAACTACACACCTTAAAGCAGAAGTAGCGATCCGGTGGTTTTGGCTAATGCTGCGTTCCAGGCAGGCTTTTGAAACCGTAAATTACAGCTTCAAGTCACAACTTACGACTTTGTAGCGTTCCAGGCAACCCACTCGTGTTTCTCCGACCTGTTTTACCTGTGAAAGTCACTATAACGGCCACTCGTAACTTCTGACCCGTGAACTCGTACCAGATCGAACTGGTACAACTTCACAGGTCGGAAAAACAGGAGTTACGAGTTGCCTTGAACGCACCATAACGTCTTGTCAGCCGATGGAGTTAGCAGCCCCCGCCCTCGTCATGGATCTATTGGTCCTCGTCCCTACGTCACCACATTCAGGCGCATCCCTTGGCTGCACACACAGAGAGGACTGCCCCTTTATGCCGTTCTCTCTCCTCATTGGATAAAGGTTGTAGGATACAAGGAAAGTTTTCTCCTGGGCTCAGAGCAGAGCAGAGTGACTGACAGACCCGTGTTTCAGACCAAACACTCTATAGAAGTGATTGCTGTCGGAAGATACAACTATTTAAGACTTAGATTAACACAAAAATATCACTTACTTCTGCTTTAACTTTATTGAAAAAGGTTGTACATACAAACAGCTGTACACAGAGCAGCATGTGGTTTGTTGAGTTCCAGTTCCTCGCGCTCACCAGCAGGCGGCGGTGACGTGTCATTACAGCCGCTTCTACACCGGAAGTAGAAGAGGAAGAGGAGCAGTGTTAGCTGTTAGCTGTTAGCTGTTAGCTTGTTTCCAGCAGCTCCTCTGTGTTTTCTCTCCTTCAACAAACGTTTTCTTTTTTGTTATTGATGTAGTTTTGTCTCTTGTGAACTTCTCTGTTTTCACCACGAGGTCACGTGTCTGACCGGAAGCGGCTGCTGTTTGTTTTGAGGTGAGTTCGGTGCTAACAGGAGAAGCTAACAGCTGTTAGCTAACGCTGAGCTAATGTTGCTAACGCTGTTTTAACCGTTATTATTATTATTATTATTATTATTAACGGTTTAACCGGAAGTTGTGATCAAACATCGGTGATCGATGAAGCTCTGACTTTGTGTTATTGATCTCTGTGTTGTTGGTTTGTACTTTTCACATAAAGTTTGATAAATAGAGATATAAACTGTTCACACTGACATCAGCTCGTCAGGTAATAATCATTATCTTTTTTTATTGATTAATATTAATCTTATCGATACGTTACTGAGTTGATCGGTTTAATTATCTGTGCTGTTCAATAAGTTCACTGTGATTTAAAACAAAGGTGTTGGACTGTTGTGCTCAATTTATTATGATATTTATGATATGAATAAATATAAAGTTGGATGGACACATTAATGTGGGGTTATGGGGCTGTAACCCTCATCAAATCCAGCCAATAATAATCATATAGGCTAATTGCAGTGAACAATAATATCTAAAAGCTGGTATGAAGAAGAATCGTTTTACTGATTTAATTTAATTAGTGAAAAAGAAACCAAAAGTCACATACACTGCTCAAAAAAATAAAGGGAACACTTAAAGGGGAACTAATGGTGCGTTCCAGGCAGGCTTTTTAACCCGTAAGTCACGACTTCAAGTCACCAGTTACGAGTTTGTAGCGTTCCAGGCAAGTTACGAGTTACGAACTGGGAACTGGGAGTAGATCGATCTAGTACGAGTTCACAGGTGGGAAGTTACGAGTTTGACTGTACGTTCTAACGGGTAACCATAGGAACAGGTCGGAAAAATACGAGTTACGGGTTGCCTGGAACGCACCATAAACCCCTCAGTTTTGGATGACGTGCTCTAAGCTTGAAATTCAAAAAATGCCTTGATTATGGGCGGGACTCCAGGAGCACTCTCCGATCCCCCCTCCCCCCTCCCCCCTGCGCCCCATTCACACCCGCGAAATCACACAAAAGAGAAAAAAAAGTAATAAACACACATCGACACTTCTGCTAGCGCTAACGAGCTACTAACGAGCTACTCTAACAGCACTAGTAGCGTGGACACTACTAGGAGAGGACGCCAGAGCCGTGACACAGCATCTACAGCTGATCCGCCGGCTCGTTAGCTCGTTAACGGCTCGTTAGCGCCGGCCGCACTAACGATTCCCATCCAGGCAGCTGTTAGCAGCCGTTAGCCGCAGCAGAGCAGCTAGAGTGCCTAGCAACCGTTAGCGGCAGGCAGCAGCCGGTGCTGATTGGCCGGGGAGCTGGTGGCCGGTGACGAAAGCTGCCTCCAAAACGTCATCTGCCTCCATCTCAGCCAATAGAAAAATTCGATTGTAATAGCCGTGTTTCAACCCATAGAGGGCAGTCACTCTACATTTTTACTACAAAATACACCAAATTGAAATATTTTGACTAAAATGTCAAAAGTTGGACCAGAATCAACTGACAACACTACCTTATACCCAAATACATTTGTTTTCAGCAGAAAAAAGTGGTTTAGGGGTTTAGTTCCTCTTTAAACAACACATCTTAGATCTCAATTAATGAAATATTGCAGTTTAAAATCGTTATTCAATATATAGTAGAGTGTGTTGAGAACAAAATAACATAAAAATGATCAACGTAAATCAAAATGATCATCCTAGGTTGATTTCACACAGGTCTGGTGTGATATTTGGAGTTACAATGTGTTGTTTAAGTGTTCCCTTTATTTTTTTGAGCAGTGTATTTACTTACGTGACAACATGAATCTGGTTGATACTAGTTTGTTAGAGGAGGAGCCACAGAGTAAATATATGACGGTATAATAAATAATAATACATTTTATTTATAACACGCTTTTACAAGTGCTCAAAGAGCTTACAGAACACAATAAAATATAAAACAATGTGGAATAACTCACAATTAAGATAGCCTACATAAACAATGTGAAAGGTTTAAAAAGACATTAAAAAAAGAAAGATTTAAAAAAAAATCAGATTTAACTGATCAGCTTTTATCTTTGAATCAAATCTGGTCTTTACGTTTCATTGGTCTTTTATTGGCGTTATGATAAATTGATTAATAAACATTAGTTTTGTCAGAATAAACGTGTTAATTGATGAACAACAAAATAAAATATATGACTGAAACACCTTTTACTACTGTTTCTGAAAAGCCCAAGTAAATAAAAGTATAAAGTAAATTAGTCTCGTCCTTTTATCAAAGTTTTTTTGCTTAAAAATATCCTTATATGGGCAGAGATCGCAAGTTATGTCCTTGCTTAAACAATTAATCAAAGCTAATGAGTTTCTATTGATCAACCAGCTGATCAATCGATGCGATCGAAAACCTGCAGCTCTATTATTAAATGAAGGTGAGTTCAAACTAGTGGTTTAAAACTTACAGAGTTGAATAATGACTGAGATAATAATACATTTGTTGGTTTGTTTCTTATTTTTTGAAATACAAACCGTATACAATGACCAGTACACAGAAAGAACAGAAAGTAACAGATGGACCAGTGGTAAAGTACATTAAATAAAAAGGTTGCAAAAGGAACAGAAATGTAAATGTAAGTAACTTAAAGGGATACGCCAACATTTTTTTAAATGTGTTTTGCCTCACTCCCGAGTCCATGACCAGCAGATCGACACCATCCTTTCCACTGTGCGTGCAGTAACAAGGGAGATAGAGCCGTATCGCTGTAATTAGCTTAGCTCAAACACTGGAAGTGTATAGGTAGTGTTAGCCTGCCTCCACCTAAAGTCGCTAATTAGCTTAGCTCAAACGCTGGAAGTGTATAAGGTAAGGCATCTTGAGCGGTCAAATGCCGCTAACGGGACGAGATTGGTCAAAACGGAGGGTTCAAGCAAAGACGCTTTATTTTGGTTCAAGCTAGCTACATCGAGGGTAGGTTAGCTTCCTGTTTCAAAGTAAAAGCACAAATTCTGTCCTCATGGTTTTCTGTATGTAAAGGGCAACGGGTGTTTTATTTTGTGAAAGTAACCGGAAGTGCGTTGGTCACAACAGCTAGCTTGAGTAGCGCCGAATTCGTCCCAACAAAATTGTAAACAGCTGGTATTTAGACAAATTAACGACACACTGCTGATCTAAACGGCTACTTTCTCACCTAAACATGTTTGAAATGTGGATAAAGTGATATATTTACAGAGTTTAGGTGGAGGCAGGCTAACACTACCCATACACTTCCAGTGTTTGAGCTAAGCTAATTAGTGACTTTAGGTGGAGGCAGGCTAACACTACCTATACACTTCCAGTGTTTGAGCTAAGCTAATTAGTGACTTTAGGTGGAGGCAGGCTAACACTACCTATACACTTCCAGTGTTTGAGCTAAGCTAATTAGTGACTTTAGGTGGAGGCAGGCTAACACTACCTATACACTTCCAGTGTTTGAGCTAAGCTAATTAGAGACTTTAGGTGGAGGCAGGCTAACACTACCTATACACTTCCAGTGTTTGAGCTAAGCTAATTAGTGACTTTAGGTGGAGGCAGGCTAACACTACCCATACACTTCCAGTGTTTGAGCTAAGCTAATTAGTGACTTTAGGTGGAGGCAGGCTAACGCTACCTATACACTTCCAGTGTTTGAGCTAAGCTAATTAGTGACTTTAGGTGGAGGCAGGCTAACACTACCCATACACTTCCAGTGTTTGAGCTAAGCTAATTAGTGACTTTAGGTGGAGGCAGGCTAACACTACCTATACACTTCCAGTGTTTGAGCTAAGCTAATTAGTGACTTTAGGTGGAGGCAGGCTAACACTACCTATACACTTCCAGTGTTTGAGCTAAGCTAATTAGTGACTTTAGGTGGAGGCAGGCTAACACTACCTATACACCACTTTGCCGAGAACAACGCTGGGTGTCGCCATGACACTCCATTCATTACATTTTAGATTAACGTTAGCTGGGCTAACCGTTAGCTGTTAGACGTTAGCAGTGTCTTAAATAACTAGATAAACAGCCCATGAAAAAAATATTTTTTCCAGCAGATATCCTAGTTCCAACATGACTGAGCTAACTGGAGTAGTTTCATGTCATGTCCCACAACGGGAGGGTTTTAACAGCTGACGTCCTGCTGTTAGCTTAGCTACCGCCGTTAGCTTAGCTGTCAGCAGCAGTGAAGCTAATGGCTACAATAGCCATGACTAGTTGCAGAGGCATGCACACAGAGGTGGTGGTGTTTGTTCGGTAATTCGTTTTATAGACTTGACAAACATCAGATTAGTCAGGGCGGTTTTGGCAGCCCAGAGCCCCCACATTTGGTGCCTACACCGGTGGCTAGCGCTACCAGTTAGCCGCTCGCTAGAATGCTACTACGGGGTTGAAAACCGACTTCCGTTGTGGTGTGACGCAATGGATCATGGGAAAATAAAGTGGTGGATACACTTCCAGTGTTTGAGCTAAGCTAATTAGCGACTTTAGGTGGAGGCAGGCTAACACTACCCATACACTTCCAGCGTTTGAGCTAAGCTAATTACGGCGATACGGCTCTATCTCCCTTGTTACTGCACACACAGTGGAAAGGATGGTGTCTATCTGCTGGTCATGGACTCAGGAGTGAGGCAAGACACGAAAAAAAAAATGTCGGCGTATCCCTTTAACAATAATGCTCCATTTCTTTTTGGGAAAAAAACAACAAAACAAGGGGTTTTCTTATTTAATTTACTTTGATTAATAAAGAATAGAAACAGTGCCCATCATTATTTAGGCCTAATATGTGAACAAGAAGAACAACTGTTTCCTGATCTGAGTCATAAAAATAACTATTAGTATTATGTCCTTTTTAAAGTTTTGCAGGTAATATTTATTATGGGATACCTCCTTAACCTTATTTATAATTAAAAATGTATGGGGGAGCATCCAAGCTTTTTTTCTTCCAATCAATCAATGTTATTGGTGAAGCGACTCAGCGACTTGAATGACGATGACTTTTGACTTTTCTTCAGCTCTGATTAATAAATGGAGGTGAGTTCAAAGCGGTTGAAAGTTGAATAACGACTGAAAAATAATAATAATAATGCTGCAGCTGTGACGTCCTTCCTCCTCTTCAACTTCATCTTCTTCATCTTTTCTTGTTATTTAGAGTCTTGAGCCGTTGTTGCTCGTCAGCGTTGAGACGTGTGTGTTTGTCTCAGGACGCCGCGTCTCGTTAACGCCTCGTTAACGTCTCGTTAACGTCTCTTTAACGTCTCGTTAACGTCTCTTTAACGTCCTGTCTTCCCCGACACCTTCTTGTCTGCAGGACGTTTCTCCACAGCTTCATCTCATCATGGCTCAGCGCCCGTTCCCGTACAGACGGACGCCGTCTGACGCCGACCTTCGACCGGACAACGGCTCCTCCTCCTCCTCCTCCTCGTCGGACCGCCGGGAAGCTCGCCACGTCGCGCCGCCGCAGCACCACGACCTCAGAGGTCCGTCGTCGTGGTCGCAGGACGGCGGCGCTCTGAGCATCCTGAGCAGCTGCGGCCTCGAGCCCAGCGACCTGTCTCTGCTGGCCGAGCTGCCCGAGGACGTCCTCACGCTCGAGTCGCTGCCGCAGGTGCTGCAGCACATCAAGGGGAAGAGAGGGACCGTCAAGCCCCACGCCACTTCATCATCTTCATCCTCTTATCCCCCCAGCTCCAGCCAGCGAGCAGCGTCTAGCTCCGCCCACAGAGCATCATCTAGCTCCGCCTACCAAGCAGAGTCTAGCTCCGCCTACCAAGCAGAGTCTAGCTCCGCCTACCAAGCATCATCTAGCTCCGCCTACCAAGCAGAGTCTAGCTCCGCCTACCAAGCATCGTCTAGCTCCGCCTACCAAACAGAGTCTAGCTCCGCCTACCAAACAGCGTCTAACTCCGCCTACCAAGCATCATCTAGCCACTCAACGTCTAGTCCCGCCCACAGAGCATCATCTAGCTCCGCCCACAGAGCATCATCTAGCCCCGCCCCCAGAGCATCGTCTAGCCCCGCCTATCAAGCAGCGTCTAGCCACTCAGCGTCTAACTCCGCCTACCAAGCATCATCTAGCCACTCAGCATCTAGCTCCGCCCACAGAGCATCATCTAGCTCCGCCTACCAAGCAGAGTCTAGCCCCGCCCACAGAGCATCATCTCGCCACTTGGCGTCTAGCTCCGCCCACAGAGCAGCGTCTAGCTTCTCTGCAGCCTCGGACTGGGACCAGCTGCGCAGCCAGCCGGTCCAGTACCCGCTGGACCAGATCACTCCCAGTTATCTTCCATCGGACCCGGTCCCAGCGGTCCCGGTCCCGGTCCCAGCGGTCCAGACCCGTTGGGGGACGACCAGAACCAGCAGCTCTGTCAGAGCCGAACCGACGCCATCATCAGCATCATCATTCGCTTCTTCCTCTTCATCATCCATGTACGCGGTGGACTTCCACCACAGACTAGGACCCCCTGAGTACGGTAAGACCAGCGGAGCCTCTGGTCCTGGTCCTGGTTCTGGTTCTGGTTCTGGTTCCGTTCAGGACCGAGCCGCTTTCAGGTCGACTGGAGCCGGACAAAGAACTCGTCCTTCCCGTTTCTCTGAGCCGGGAGGATCAGCTGATCACAGGTTGGCTCCTCCTGCTCCTCCTCCTAGGGCGGCCAGCTCCTCCTTCTCCTCCTCCTTCACCTCCTCCTCCTCCTCCTCCTCCTCCTCCTCGATGCCGTCGTCCAAAGCAGCTCTGGACTTCCACGGGACGTGTCCTCAGGTGTTCCCGTACTCGTGCTCTCTGTGTGATATCACTGTGCTGTCGGAGAAGGTAAGTTCAGCCGAGCTCCTCGACCTTCTCTCTGCAGAGTCAGATGGTGGTGGGGGGGTGGAGGGGGGGGAGGGAAAGGGGGCGGGGTCATTATGATGAGGCTACTTCTCCTCGGAGCGTTGGCGTGGAGGCGGAGCTTAACGACACCGACTCATGTGTGTGTTGTGTTTTGTGTTTCAGGTTTGGACCCAACACATCAACGGCACCCAGCATGCAGACGGACAGCTACAGCTGCTGCAGCAGTAAGTCATGTCCTCATGTCCTTAATGTGTCCTCATGCTGTCTTTACTCTGTCTTTACTCTGTCTTTACTCTGTCTTTACTGTCCTTAATGTGTCTTCGCTGTGTCTTTACTGTCCCCATGTCCTCACTGTGTCCTCACTAGGGGTTAGTCAGTGTCCAAATTTTGACACTGTTACATTGTTGCACCAAAATGTCCACCAAAAGGAATACCAAACTAGAGCCGCAACAATTAATCGATTAATCGAACAATAATCGATTATTAAATGAATCGTCAACTATTTTGATAATCTAATTATCAGTTTGAGTAGTTTTTTTAAAGAAAAAAAGTCCAAATTCTCTGATTCCAGCTTCTTAAATGTGAATATTTCTGGTTTCTTTGTTCCTTTATGACAATAAACTGAGTCTCTCTTCGGTTTGTGGACAAAACAAGACGTTTGAGGACGTAATCTGGTGGTTTGAGAAACACTGATTGATATTTTTAAACATCTTTTTAAACATTTTATCGACCAAACAACTAATCGATTAATTGTTTAAATAATCAACAGATTAATCGATAATGAAAATAATCATTAGTTGAAGCCCTATGCCAAACACCACGTAAGAATATTGAAACAATAACAAAAACATGTACTAGAAAATTTCCTAGCATTCATTTTGAGAGGGCCACGGAGGCTCAGAGGTTACCACGGCAACTTGAGGTGGTTGCCAATGACGATAGGGGCCCCCCAGGCTGAGGCAGACAGAAATAGCGGGAAAAAGAGTGATTTTCTGCTTCTGCACTGGTCTCACATTTGGGCTTATTCTGACAAAACGGTAGCTCCCATCAGAAAAAGAAGCAGACCATGGTCGTCGTAAGGACTTCCTGAACGATTTGATGTGATTTTGGTGTTTCTACGGTAAATATTTTGGAAACCTTTGCGAGTTAGAAACAGGGGTCCGTTCTGCTTCTCTCAGTTTATCTTTGTATTAGAGTCAATGAGGAGCAGAGACAGACGTGGCCGCACTCAGAGGCTCACAGTTTAAATTCAGCAAGTCTCTCTGCTTTGTTGAATACATTTTTAAAGAGAGAACAAGTTTGTCTACAACTGTGGAAAAAATCATGTGTGTAGAGTG